>NW_008481566.1:0-4430 GCF_000622305.1 Nannospalax galili
GGCAATATCCACTGGATGACAGCAGTACCACCCCACTTGTGCCAACCAAAAGTATACCCAGAGATTGCCCTTAGAGGGAAATATGCCCAGCGAGCAGATGCTGAGTCACCCTGTCTAAACCATTGCTTTAGAGCCATTGTGATAGCTAAATAAATGGTGATGGTGAAAAATCAGATGCTAGAGGCTTTGCTATCACTGATACCCTGATAGAATCCTTTTCTAAGCAGTCAGAAGAGAAATCTGCTTTGACCACCATGTTCAGCCTTTACCAAAGATGACAGCAACAAGAAAGTTAAAAGAAATCGCATCCAAGTCCTGCTGAGGAGGTTTCCACACCAGCACTCTGCATCACCACTATGGGCACAGCCACAGTCAACTCTGTGTCCTGTGGTCCTACTGACCACCTTTGTTCCCTGTTATTAGCAGTCTACTTTTTCAATAACTTTTAACTATGAGCTCAAAAGCAAAGCAGGAGTTTGGTTATAAGGATATCAGGCATCCTGCCTCTGTCCCCTGTTGAAGGAACCCTACTAATCATCACACTGTGGAGTCAGTCCTGACTGTTTCCGCCTAGAGCACAGTAGCCCATCTGGAAGGGAGGGCTTGGCTGGGCTCTGTAGACTTTTAGTCCTTCCCAGTTCTGAACTGTCTGCAGCTCATCAAGATGAGCTCACTGTAATAATTAGAAACAGCAGCCTAGCCTACCACCATCTGTGTAGCTAATGATGTTAAGTTAGATGGGCAGAGAACTCAGGCCATGAGCAGGGCTTATTAGTGATCATTAGCATATGTGCCTGCAGCTGTGTACCTTTGTTGACTGGACACAGCCTCAGCTAGTGCTTCTTTCTCCATAGCTGGAGCATCACCAGTCAGAATTCTTTCAGCTCTAAACCCAATCAGGCATTTAGGCTGCCAGACTATCTTTGCCCTGTCTTTATACTTTAATCCAAACAGCTCTTATAAAATTTTGTCCTCATCTCATGAATGTCCTTCAGGGAATACAGGGCTTTGTTGCTCAAGGTGGGCCCCTGAACCAGCCACCTTAGCCTTGTCCTGAAGCACATTATCAGGATAGACACTCAGGACCACCCAGACCAATAGTCTGAACCTACATTGTAGAGAAAACCCCTTTTGATTCAAGTGCACCCTTAAGCTTGAGAAGTGCCTGTTTAGCTAAAAGACAAGCACGATGTGGTAGGTTGGTATAATCTTTCTCTGTGACTTTTATCGTGGTCTTAATGTAACTCCCCATGGAAACAATTACCATAGGTTGAGTAGTGAACTATCCTTATCTCACATAACCAAGTCCTAATGTCTGGTATCTCAAATACGACCTCATTAGGAAATAGAATCACTAAAAATGTAATTAACTGAGCACCCACTACAGTAGGGTGAGGCCCTAATCCAAGATGCTCAGGAAATTTGCACATGGAGTAGGACACTGATGATGTTCACTGCCATGTGAACATCAAAACAGAGCTCAGAGAGATGCTGCTATAAGCCAAAGAGCAGTGACTGTTGCCAACAAGTCCCCAAGACCTAGGGAGCCAAGGGACAGGTACTTTTCTACAACCTCAGGCAGAACCAGCCTTCACCATGTCTTGACCTGGGATCCTCAGCCTCCAAGACTATGAGAAACAAATTTCTGTTGCTACTAGCCTGTGGTACATTGTGATAGCAGTCAGCAAATAGACATTGATGCCACAGATCTGAGACAGTCAACATACAACAGTTTTCATTGGCGTGTGTACTCTATAAAGTTAAGAAAGAAATATGGACATCTACCCAATGATTAAAAAATAAAAGAGGGAATAGAAAACTAAAAAGTTTATCCTTGTGCTACATATGCTAAAAGAAAAGTTTCTGGGTCTTTCAGTGTCAGGTGGCTTCTTCTTGAGACACTTCATCGTGTCCCCTGACTAGTCATTGCTTTCTGAGAACTCTATTTGTATTTGTCTTGCCTGTATTTCCACGATTCTAATAAAGCTGTATTTCTGCCCAAGCAGAGTCAGGGATAGAGTAATGCCTACAATAACAGTAAAATGTAAACTTGTAATTTCAGTGCTGGGCAAGCTGAAATGGCAGAACCTGTTTAGGACACATACAGCACCCCTCCTGGAGCACAAGTTCTTGCTGGTCACTCTTTCACAGTGGTTCTGGACCTAATTAGACTAGGGTTGAATGCTGCTTGCTAATTCTAATATATATGTGACATTCCACCATTGTGCTGGAGACTTTAAATACATGGAAATGAATCCTTACAGAAAATCTCATACAAGTATCCTATACCAATAGTGATATGAAGAATTAAAGGTCATTAATACATGTGAACTGCCTAGTGTCTCACAGTAAGTACTGAAGCTGCTTTGCTCAGCTTTTCTGTCTCTCCTCTGGATGTCTAGCTACTGTCTTACATTTGCTCACTGGTGTCCTGGCACCCTTCCTTCCAGAGAGGGCATCTGATAAAAGAGAGGTTAGTGGAAATCGAAGGGCAATACAAAAATAGAAAAGCACTTAGTGGATGAAATGACGGCCAGCGGGTAGCCAGTGACAGTAGAAGCTTGGACCAGACTGGCCAGGAAGTGTTGCAGAATCTGTGATAGACCAATAAAACAGGAACTACCCTCTGCAAGACAGATGCACAAAGCACACAATGGGGTAAACTGGGAAAGCTTAATGGTCAAAGGCATCTGAGCCTGCAGATACCTTAGCTCTTCTGCACCTCTGTTTCCTCTTGCATGAAATAGGCTACACCTTAGGGTTCTTAAGAGGATCAAATCAAATGAGGTGCAAACACTTTGCCATTGATGGTGAAGTCCCACATTGTCCCTGTCAGATGCCTGCAGAGACCCTCTGTGACAGCAGCTCATGTTTCTCCAGAGTTTCTACCAAGGCAGACTGCCTATAGAACAAGACCCTGAGGAAATCCCAGGCCCTGCAAAATGAGCCATCAACAGCCTTCCTTCTTGCAAGCCCTGCACACAGCAAATACATATAGCTGCCATTTTAGAGGTTCTCTCAAAGAAAAAGACTTGAGAACTTCCCCATTAGAAGCCGGCCTTCGATGGCTCAAGTGCAATATCATCTTCTTCCCAGAGATCTCAAGGCCCCAACTCCCTGAACACACTGGCTCATTGGAGACTGTGCTACCTGGCTTCATTAACCCAGAGAAGGCCACAGCCTATACTTATATGGTTACTTTCTGCCTGATGTTTCAAATGGCCTAATAGTTGCCTTAAGATGTGATATGTTCCATAACTGAAATATACAAAGGGAAGCATGACTTATTATCATATTTCACAAATTACTCCAACTTCAATTTCCTGCAAGCAGCCTCTGTTGTACTAGTAAAAGGGCAGGTACACCATTGTTCTTTCTCTCTAAGTTCATAATCTAAAGCAGATACAGGGAGGGAGTCTGTGGTGGTTTTGTGGGAGCCCTGGCAATGATGCCCAGCAGGCAGAACCTGACCCTGAACCTTGATTATGGAAAAACAGTAGGCATTTAGCTCCTGAGAAAAACCAATTCAATTAATGGCCTTCTTGGGGATAGATTTAAATTCTACCAAAACTATGAATTTACCTTTGAACAGAAGAAAAGGGTACATTCTTTCAGATCCCTAGCTCTTTGGGCACTGGACACACTTTAGTCCCGAGAGTGGTTCAAGTGTTAGCCTTTCACTCCTGCATTCTTACATGAGAACTCAACATTTTTTAAAGTATCTCCCTTTTAAAAGAAATTTTCAAAACCTGTGTAAGAGTGTCCCATTTATATACCGCAGTTACATTTTTTTATGGAATTTGTTTTCTTGGCACAGGGACATAAACTGTTGAGGAAGAAAGATACTTTTTGAGCAAAATGACAAAAAGTAGCCTGAATCAAAATGCTTTGAATGTTTGCGTCCTTTTATCACAGCACCCCAAAGGGCATTTTTCTTCATAGAATATATTTAAGTTTGTCAGCAGGGGGATCTAGTAGCACTAGAAATCACCAGGGCTTCCAGGTAGACAACAACTTCAATGGTGCCAGAATTTATGTCCTTTGGTTCATCCCCATATGATCATCTGTGACTGGCTGCCTTTGTCCAAGTCAATGGGTTCTGTTTGGCTTGCCATATTTAGAGTCCCCACCCTGGGAAAATGCTGCTGGCTCCATGTTCTGAGCCTCCCCTTCTGAGCCACAGTGCCAGACTGGCTCTGACAGACATATCTGTGGAACACCTGGTTCCCCTTCATGCCTTAGTGCAGGTACACAATGTCAATCCCTTAGTAAAACAGTGAGACCTCACCATCTTATGATCTGCTTTCTGGGCTGTAAGTGGTCCAAAGCCTTCCTTCACATCCCCCTGTCATGTCAGCTTTCAATCCCCTTTCCTTCCCGTTCTTAGCATGTGCTATGCTTTCTGATATTTCTAAACTTTGGGGTTTTTT
>NW_008481567.1:0-4396 GCF_000622305.1 Nannospalax galili
ATAAACCCTTTCCTCCCCAAGTTGGTAATGGTCAGAGTATTTTGTCACAGCGATGGAGAAATAAACTAGGACAGTTGCCTAGCCTGAACTCATGATCGTCCTGCATCAGCTTCATGAATTCTGGAATTATAGGCATGTGTCATTGCACTTGGCTTAGGTCTCTTTTATAAGGGCATTAATATCATTCACAACAATAGTGCCCACATGCTAACTACCTTCCAAAGACACCATCTCCTAATCTTATATTTGTGATAAGTTTTCAACATACAAATTTGTGGATGGGGCACAAATATTCAGATGCTGACATGTGCCCATGGTGTAATTTCGTGCTACACTATCTACCTCTAATTCTTCTGCTTCTGCACTCTAAACATGATTGCTCCATGAAATTTCTAGGCCCACCTGCCTCTCAGTCTTCTCTTGCTCTGTTTTCTCATCCTGCTTGAAACATTTCATCCACCATTTCAGCTACATTCTTGGCAGTACCTTTGAGTCCTTCACTCCATGATCTCTGCATACTGTGTCCACCTCATCACAGCCATCTTCCCTGGTCCTCATAATGGGTTCAGTTGAAGAAAATACCAGGATTGCTGCACTTGCTGTTTGGTATACGTTTATCATTTCTACTCCCACATGGATTCCCTAGGACAGCTCATCGGTCTTTTATCCTCAACTTTTTTTCTTATTTCCTACACATCAGCAAATCAGAATTCTCAAACTATCTCCACTTGACTCATGACTTTCAGAAATGACCTCATGCCTGAGGATGCCAAATAAACAAGGGCCCAGGGTTGCAAGCTCAATTGCTATCTGCTACCTTCGAATAAGCACATCTTAGCCCATCCTTTCCCTCATTGAGCTTTGAAGCTGCTTAGAAGTATGCCCATGTCTTTTCCCTTTCCCCACATCTTCCTTCTACATGAATTGTACAGAAACATTAAAATTAATCATTTCAAAAACAGAAAAATATTACACTAAGAAGCTAGACCCCTCTTTCCCTCTCTAAATTCATTTACTAACTGAATGTCTAGAACTAACTTTCTCAAAGTTTCACATACACTCATGTACACACAGAGACACACATACACACATTTGCATTAAGGAGTCCTTTTAAGCCAGTACAACCAGTGCTTTTATTTAGTAACACATTGCCTCAACAGAACTCACGGGAAATTTAATACTGGTAGACCTTAGATTTGGCCATTGTGTTTCCATGGTCTATTACACAGTTCACACTCATTCTACCAGGAAGGAGAGGTCAAGTCTCAGCAGTTAACAGCACATAGTTAACATATTGACATCATTTGAAGTGGGAATTTTCCAAAATCCCAATCTTTTTATTTCCCAAATTTCTAAACCAGCAAGTCCACTTTGGACCACTTCACAAAGTAGAACTGATACCCATGAGTATCAGGCACACTTCCCAGAATTTATTTTAACTAAGCAGCAACTGCATAGATGATATTCTCCAATAAACACCGTTTCCACTGGGAGAAATTACTTAGTCATCTGCAGAACAGAAAAATGGACACTTTGATGAGCCAAATCTGGCAGAAAATATATTGTATATCTCACACAGGAAAACTGAAAGAGGGATAAAGATGTGGAACCCTCCCAATGGATTTCAGTGTTTCCAGATATACCCAAGTATTCACTGCTTTTTAACTCAAAGTTGTCATTTAGCAAAACCCAGGCAATAAAAGAACCAATCTTCTCTGTAGTTCAGCTAAATCCCAAGATTTCATTTCCAGTGTTCTAATTCCAGTCGGACAGCCGCAGTGCTGTTCATTTCTTCCTAAGTCTGGGAAAGTCACACTCTCAGACTGTCTACACTGTTCCAGCCAGTGGAGCCTGACCCTGGAGACCCTTATTCCCCAGAGAATGATGAAATGGAAAGAATAGGGCATTTGTAGGTATGCTTATCATGACTTGTTCATAACCTACTTATTACACTAGGCACAAACTGTGCTATCCGCAGCTGAGCTTCCTTCCTGAATTTGTTTGGAGCTAATAGCTGATACCCCTGAGTCGTGCCGGCCCTCATGAATGATGCCTTTTTTATATTTTGTTTTGCAAAGTTATTTTTCCTTGTTCAGAAATAACCCTGCTTAACTCATTACTTTTCTTTATGGAGTCTAAATAAAGTTGCATGTCATCTGATAGTTTATGAAGTAATGCACACATGCTCTTAATACGGCGAGCAAGAGCACAGGGCTAAGGGAAACTTAAACATTCCATTGCTCACTGTCTTCTTCTCACCAAAGAAAGAATAAAGAAAAAGCTATTTTCTGTGGGAGTTAGGTCATTTACCAGCTTCAAGTCGGGCTTAGGGTATGGGCACAGGTGCAGGCTGGCCTGCTGTGCATGTGTTTGTGCGTGTTTGCATGCGTGCGTGTGTGTGATCATTTAAAATAACTGTAAACCGAGTATCTTTGGGAAAGTTCAATCAAATTTAGGAAGATTTATAAATATTGGTATCTAGCACACTTCACAGATTCTAAGAATGAACCAGAACCTGGCCTTTGGTGCTTGCTATCAATGTTTCCATGATGAGCTGTTGGCATAGAGCAACCCTGTGTACCAGATCCCTGCACAATACATGCAGTCAATGGATGAGGCTCCAGAAGTTTTGGACCTGGACCAAGAAGATATCTTTATTAATGCATTCAGGGAAAATGGATCATTTTTATTATGTTGTTTCCTTAATGATAAAGGCAGGGATAGCACTGAAGAAAAACACACCAAAGAAATCTCGGGCTTTTGGCAGCCGGGTTCATTTCCCGTGGGTTTGGTACAGTTAGAATTTGGCATCATCAAGCTCACCCACTCCTGGGTTAAAGATGCACCCCCTCCCCATTTTCTCATGCTGCCTCTCTGCTTACTCTGACATTTTCTTGGCTGTAGAGGAAATTTTGACACATAAATCCCACTTGTCAAATGATATTGTAAAACAAGCACCCAAGTGTCAGCACATGGCCCGCTAGTCTGGGGACTAGAGAGTAGACTGAGGAACACCTCTGTGGCAGCTTCCATCTGGCCCCAGCCATCTGCAAGTAATTTGAAGCTAGTTTCCAATGCAGCTAGCTTCTTCAGCCTGGGACTGTGGCAGCCAAAAGAAAGGGCCCAAGTCATCAAAACCTGTTAACTCTTAAAGAGTAGATACAACTGTGGGGTTTTTAAACCTGTCTCAGACAATCCATTGTCATTGAGAAACCTCTTTTTAGTTGCACATCCCATCAAAAAACTATCCCACAAAGACATCACCTTTCTGCCCCCACTCCAATCCTCTTGGGCTCACATTTGTGGTCCTAGAAACAGCTGAAATTCTGTAAGGACTTCCAGGGTCATTTTGACATCAGAACGTGAAATGCTTTTGTCTCCCTTAGGGAGAAAACAGTCTCAAAGGCAAAATGTGGAAACTCTTGAGAGAATGAGAGAAAAGTGGGCACCTTCTGAGTCTGGCCAAACCTGTAAAATACCTGTGATTGTTCTCTATATTTAGACTTACAGAGATTTCATTGGAGATTTTGAGTGGGTTTGCAGTAAGGGTCAAAGCTCATGATCAGCAGTGAAAAGTCAAGGTAGGCAAGATTCCAGAAGGGCAAGACTCTCCAAAAGGGTTTGACACCCATGAAATCTCAGTTATTTTTGCCTTGCTTGGCCCAAGTGCATCCCACTGAATGTGTCCTCTTACAGTGGGGACACTAATAGCCACCTTGCAAAATGTCCCCTTTTCTTCCCCCTTCCTTCCTTCCCACCTTCCCACCTTCTCTCCCTAGTTTAGTACTAAGAAAAAAGAATTTGAAGCCCTCAAGAGATGGTTCTTCCATGGATCTAAAGAGGCTCTACCCTCAGGGCCCCTTACCTATACCTCTCTCACCTGGAAGAGACCAAGCAGTACAACTCCAGGTTCTTAAATTGTGAAATTGGACAAAGCAAGACAGTTATAGCAATGAGTTAGATTTTCAATGTCATTGATGCTAAGAAAATTAAAATCTATCCTGTACACAAAAACTTGAAATAGCCTGAAAGAAACTTGCTCCAAATTTTATGGTAATCCTCAACATTTATAGAACAGTGCTATCACCAAAGTTAAAGGTCAAAGAACACATTAAACAATAAGAAAAATATTTCAATAACCTTTGCTGGAGTAGATATTAAACTCTTTTGCTTTGCTCTTAATAAAAAAGATGGTAGAACAAAAGTATCTCTATGAAGATGTTATTGAAGAATATGCAGGCCAAAATATAAGAAGTAGCATTATCAAACCACAAAATTAATGAAAATATCAAGTGTATTTTTAAAATTTATTTATTTTATGTGTATGTAAGTGCACCTATGCCTAAAATGCCCATGGAAGCCAGAAGAGGGTGTCAGATCCCCTGGAACTGGAGTT
>NW_008481568.1:0-4424 GCF_000622305.1 Nannospalax galili
ATCACCAGGTAATTGACCAGTGAGACTGGAAAAGTAGGTCCTCCAACAGACGGACTAGACATTTTATATAGTCTGGACCAGTTCAATTTATGGGGCTTATTGGTACCCTAGCAGTGCTGTTGGAGCTGTCACAACATTTAGGAGTTGGGCCTCTTAGGAGAAGTTATGCCATTGGAAGCAAGCCATTGCAGCATACTGGGAGACTCCTGCCTCTTCCCCTCTCCCTTGGCTTCATGGCCACTGCAATGACAGAGAACTTTGCTCCGCTGTGTACTCCGTCCACAATGTTCTATGTCACTACAGGCTCACAGACAGTGATGCCAAATGACCATGGACTGGAAACTCTCAAACCATGATCCAGAATGCGTCTTTCCTCCTTTGAAGTATCGCCTCCCTTCCCCCACCCCTTTAGATATTTTGTCATGGTGAAGGAAACACAGTCATGAATCAAAGGGCTCATGGACAATGGAAATCTACCCCTGACAAGAAGAGGCACTGGGAAAACTGAGGGTGAGAAACAAGTGACAAGCAGAGATTGGAACAGAATGATCCAAATGCTTTAGTTTCACTCCTAACATGCATTTGTGTGAGAGACTCAAAAACACATCAAGAGTAGAAAGTAAGGTGTCATAAAAGGCTAAAATATGCCTACGGTGCTCTTTGGGAAAACACCGCATACAAAACCAGAAAAACAATGTGTAAACGCCAAATTTGTCTGCTTGGAGTTCAGCTGTATCAGACACGCCTTAAAAAAAATTCTCCTTAATGCAAAATTCAGTCTCTGCCAGAGGGAGAAGACAGCCCAGGGGAAGGAAGAGCTGACTGCTGTCGGATGGGAACGCCTGTTTGAGAGAAGGTTTCTGACTTGGGGAAACCAAAGATTAATTCAGAGGAAAGGAATAATTCATGGAGAGGGGTTTGGGGATATCCTAATCAAAACTTTGTGATGTTTCCTTCCTTTATTTCCAAGAAGAAAGGAGGATCGAAGGTAAAAGATGACTTTTCCTGTGCTGGGGATGTAGCTCTGTGGTACTGGGCCTGCCTACTATGAGTAAGGCCCTGGCTTTGATCCCTATGGCTACCAGAGTGTAGGAAAGAAAATGTTTTAAAATATTGTGTTCTAGTTGACATTTTAGCAGTATGGCCACCAGGTGGAAGCACTGCCTTAGACACTGTGTATCTTAAACACACTGCATCCCTTTGACTGCAGATTTTATAAATCTCTAATTAATACACAGCAACAAGGTTCACTCTCTAGAATATTCATGAAGTCCTGTGAGCTAAGATTATGTAGGGTATAGATGTACCTGTATAATGTCTTCAGAGGACTGTGCTGGGGCAAAAAACATTGGCGTCTTCTCTGAAGTTTCTTAGGCTCCATACAACCCACATGGTTCAAGTAGAAAGAAGCACTAAGAGAGGTAAGACATTATTTGTGCCTGTCAGTCAAAGTCTTCTGGGTATTTGAGGTAGTAAGTAGCCATGGAGGAAGCGGCATGCGAGGACCACACTGAACCAGGGATATTTACTTAGGATATCTGGCTGGTAGAGCAATGACATTGCAAGTCCCCTCTAGTCATAGAGTCATAATCATGTGAGATCTAGAAAAGTCTCACACATTTGAGTCCAGTCTTTCTGCAGTGGGTGTTCCAAATCCCTGTTGGGAACTGAAAGACTGACTTTCCTGGCTGTAGAAGTGTTGCCTAAAGCCAGAACTTCTGAAACCTCCATTCACTGAACAAAGCTGCCCTCTGTAAATTTCCAGTCCCACAATTCGTGCATTCAATGATTGTTTTATTATGGAGTATGCATCCTGATTCCTGGCTACATTCAGAAGGGCCATCCAATTTCCAGAGTTCTCACCTGGATCCTGTGTTGGGGTTGTATCACATTACGGCTTCTCTTTCTACCCAGTCCTGCCCCTTCTCTCACAGGTGTTGATTCAGGGAGCATCCACAATAGTCTTTCAACATTGTTAATTTCTGGCTCAGAGTCAGCTTCACTGGGAAACCTAATTTTACCTTTGTTTTGCTTGTGGATGAGCCAAGGCAACTTTGACATTTGGATTTCAATAAGAGTATAATTCTAAAGGCAGTGGTACTTGAAGACGTGCTGCCAATAAAATGAGCCCCCACCCTAGACACACACAAATACACACACCCACTACATAGGGAGCAAGGCTCCCAGCTTTAAAGTAGCAACAAAGGTGCATTAAGGGAGAATGCCTTCTGGTCACGAGAATAAAATCTCCAGTCTGTGTGGAGACCTAACATTCCAGTTGAAACAGGTTAATCCTATGGCCAAGAGACCACCTTTCAGGAAACAGGGAACACCTCTAGAAGTGCAAGGTCACCTAAAGCCAAATGTAAAGAGATAGGAGGAATAATTATTTCTTGAACAAGATACTACACTTTTCCTTTCCAGAATTTCCTACCCCTAGTGCCATCTCTACAACCTGAATTGTCATGGGGCTCAGAAGGGTCTGCCCATGTTTTTGAGTCCTAACTCAGATGTGGACTTTTTCTTTTCTCTTTTTCTCTGTCTCTTTCTTTCAGATGCTGGTCAGAATATAAGTATTCTTTTTCTGATACTTTGCAAAGCCCCCCCCCACCCCCCACCGCATAACTATATGGGTTTGACTCAAGCGGCATGGTGTTTTTTCCTTTAGTGGTCCATTCTTCTCCTCTGGACAGCTGCTGAGATTTACATCTTGCCTTCCCTGGGGTGTTTTTCTTTTAAATTCTGAAGAAATTGTCCTTGACCTGGACCCCAGGACATTGGAATTCCCCTATTAATATCATGCTGGGAGAAGAAAAAGACTAAAGCCAGAGCTAATCAGATGGGGTTCATGTCTCTTGGAAAGAGATTTATGACTTGTCAGTCCACCTTGCAACACTGGAGCTGAGATGCAAATGAGTCAATGATGGGTAGGACTGCACCTTGACCAGAAGTGCTTAGTTATGCATACCTCTGGAAACTTCATGCCAGGAGGACTCCAAAGATGGATTTGTGGGAGGGTTCGCTAGATCTCTTTGTCCCTCTCATATCTAGACTTTTGGAGACTTACATGAGCTTTCCTCTGTAAGATTTCAGTCACTCATTAACTTATTTTCCATTACAAAGCTAACATTAAGGAAATTCTTATTTATGCATGGAGAATATACTCTATTACCTCCTTGAAAATTTACAAGTCCAGGAGGCTAGAGAGGTGTCTCGGTGGCTGTTCTCGCAGAAGACCAGGGTTCTAATCCCAGCACCCACAGTGCAGCTAACAGCCATCCATAGCTCCAATTCTAGGGGATCTGATGCCCTCTTCTGTCCTCTGGGAGCACAGCATATCACGTGTGCCATTCCATACATGAAGGCAGAACACTCATACACATAAAATAAAAATAAATAAAAATTTAATTGACATGTCCAAAGTAGTGTACAATAATAATCCAGGGGATGGAGATCTAGCTCAATGGTAAAATGCTTGTCTGACATTCTCAAGGATCCCTAGCACTTCAAACCCTACCATCACCACCACCACCACCACCACCGTCACCATGATCTAGGAACAAAGACTAGAAATGGAATCGAAAAAATAAATCAATATTTTTATTGTTTAATATGACACAGTACCACACTAGGCATTTTTGATGCATTTTCATATTAAAATTCTTCAACAACCCTATGAGGTAGTATGATTTCACTTTGCTCAATGGCAATGAATAAACTTCCCAAAGTCACAGAGCCAGTAGATAGCCTAAAGTTCACCATTTATCCAGGATATCAGTAGTGTCTTCACAGAATATTCAAGTCATCATCTTGGGACTAATTTAAAAAAGAAGATGACAAGAATATAGGAAGACAGAGCTGGATCACTAAACTGGCATTGGGTACTAAATAAAGGAGGAATAAATGTTGTCACACCCTCAGGTGCTCCTTTGGGAACCTGACACACAGGAACTGGTCACAACCATGGTCAGTCTTTCAGGGACCATGTTGGAATGCTGTTTCCACATCTGGGCCTTACTTTGGATGGTGGAATTACAGGTCCTGGTCCAGTTAGTGGGCAGTGCTTCACAGGTAGAGTCTTAGATGATGGCCACACCTCTAGGCAGTCCTCCAGGAGCCTGATTGTGAATACTGGACTCTACCCTGATGTCCAGTATGCTGCTTGGAGGCTGTGTCTGTGTTTCCCTGATTACTCTAGCTCTGACTAGCTTTTCACCTCCTTGGCTGGTTGGAACCATAGCTCCAGTCCAAAGCTTCTTCCAGACAGTCTAGTCAGGTTTCTTCTAGGCAGTGTTCTGCTGGCCAGGTTTCAGCATGTAGTCCCTTGACAATTGCTTTGAGTTTTCCTAGAGTGTAGTACACACAGAGTCTGGAACAGAGCCATTTATATATATATATATATATATATATATTTGTTTCTTATT
>NW_008481569.1:0-4368 GCF_000622305.1 Nannospalax galili
CCTCTGCCTCCCAAGTGCTGGGATTAAAGGCATGTGCCACCAAGCCTGGCTCCTGTCATCTCTTGAATGAATGACTGAAGGAAAAAGAAATGGTCTGACTGGAAAGCCCCTGGGACTGCTGAAGCCTATGGACAGCTATTGCTTTCCAAAGAGCTAGAAGGAAGGCTGTCACCATCTAATGTCCATGAAGCAGAAGATGGTTCTGGAAGCTGCACTCATTAGGCAAGCCCAGAGCAGGTTGATAGCAAGGAGAACTCTGTTCCAGGGTACACTGATCCATAATTTGGACTGGTTGTCTCTACAGCTGTTCTTCCCTTCTCTCCTAGGTGAGCTACCTGAGCCCTATCCCAAAGCTCCAATATGTCTTGGTTCTGCCCACCAACTGGCTGGTTGAGAAGGTCCAAGCCTTTTCCAGGGCCCCACTCACCCGGTGAGTCTTGCTGTAGGTGTAGAGAAAGGCCAGGCGGTAGAGACTCTTGTAGTGCTGGGGGAAGCGGCTCAGGCACAGGCGGAAGGAAGAGATGCACTGCTCTGTGAGGAACTGCCGTTGCTCTTCAGCACCCACTGGCAGCCCCTGGGGGAAGGCCACTGGTTCCCCTAGGGGGTCACCTCTCTTCTTCCCATCCCACAAAGCAGGGGTGGACACTGGAGGCTTGGTGGGAATGCAAATAGAGGCTGGGGGTTCTGCTACAGGCTTCTGGACACCTTGTTCTATAACCCGTAAGGCCTCTGTACTCTCCAAGGACTCCTCAGTTTTTCCTACAGCTGAGAAGAAGGAAAAGTCATTGTAGTTTTAAGCTACGTTCATGCAGCAGTCTATCACAAGTGACAGAGATACTTCAGTAAGGTGACTAAGATAGCTGGGTAGGCCCTAGACCAATTATAGGAGGTGAAGGGTAGAGTGCTGGCTCTGCTCCCACTGGCTGAAGCCTCTGTGGTCATCTGGGCTCCTATTCCATGAAACAGGAGGTCCCAGATGGCATGCCACAGAGGGTCCAGAGGCTACAGAGAGGAGGAGTTAGTTCCAAATTGGGCTATGGCTCCTACCCACTGAAGGTGGCACAGGTTGTCCACCATCAGGGATGGTACAGGTGCTTGGGAAAGCAGCCCACAAAGGGGTGCCATCATCACCACTGCCATTCAGTAAGTCAGGAAAAGGCTTGTCAAGTGCCACATCTATAGCACAGTGCCTTAGTCTTCTGCATGCATGTCAAGTGCTTCCTCATGGCCCCTATTTGATGTGAGCAGCACCTAAACAACCAGCCCTGCTCCTCTGGGTGGAGCCTACAGAGCCAGGCAGCATGGGAGAGACAGGATAGATACCAGGATGACAATGCTGAACAGCCTCAGACCACCTCCTGAGGCACAGACCCCTGGGCTACCTGTGGAAGAGGCAATCTGGCCCAGGAAGCAAGAGGCAAGGTGGCCTTTGGCCCATGGTTCTGTGGTATCCATGAGTCTGGTATACCCTGCACAGACTGACTAGAGAAGGTCAGAGAAGCAGCCAGCACTGTCTACACTGAAGGCAGTCTATACTGTGGGTAGAGCCTTGACAGCCTTCCCCCTACTATGAGGGAGGCCTGCAGAAACCAACCAAGGCAAGACCAAAAGGCAAGAACTAAGACTCCAGGTTGTCCTTGTGCCAAGTATAAGCATACCTGGGCAGTCAGGTTATGGGGTAAGGGGGACCATCATTGCTCTTTTTGTCAAGGAAAGAATTGAGGAGTTGCTCTCTGTGCTCCCCTCAGCCACCTGCTATCCCAGATCCTCAGACTATCTCCTTCTATTGCTATTTCTGCCGGATACACACATTGGCCTTTGCCTTCTCCTGCCTTACTTACTTGCCCCCAGAACAGCACTCCACTCAGTGTTGCCTCTCTCAGGCCTCCCCAGCCTAGGGTAGTTTGTAGAGGGAAGGCACAAGTGTCTCCCTCCTCAGCAGCCCAGAGCTTATAGGTGGCCTGTTCCCCTAGGCCTCACCACCTGTTGTTTTGCAGTGCTGGGGTTGGAGCCTAGGGCCTCCTACCACACTGTTTGAAGTGGCCTGAATGAGCATCAGAGGTCCTAGAGGATCTGTCTCCATGCTATAATCTCTTCTTATGTGGGCTGAGGACGCTACTTGGGTTGCTAGCTTAGGGCTGGCATCCATCTTACAGGGGATACCAGCACCTTGCTTGAAAGTATGTCATGTTTCTAATGTATTCCAAATGTGGCTCAATACAAGCAGTGGGAGTGATGGCTCTGGGCCCAGCCTGAGGCTCCAGGAAGACAAGATGACGATGCAGCCCTCCCAGGGGATGCACCAAATGCTCAGACACAAAGTCACAAGAACGTAATTTTTATAGAAAGCAAGCAGGGAAAGAATGAATCCACAGATAGTACAGACATACATCTTGAGGACCAAAGAAAATATCAATTTCTGAAAGTTAAAAACCCAGTTGTTCAGGAGTTTGTGTGGCCCAATGGGCCTAAGAAAAATGGGGTGAGTTGCCTCACCCAAACATCTACTCCCACTACTAAATGAGCATCACAGACCCCTGGAATCTTCCACTTCCTTGGTAGAAGGAAGATGGTCAGAAATGCCTACAAGCCTATACAATGATTCCCAGTTAGGATGTCCACTACTAACCTAATGCCAGAAGCATGAGGATGGGAAGATATCTTCCTTTCACCCAAAAGTGAGAGAAACACATACTAGCCATTCAGCCTGGACTAGGGCCTGTTAAAAGAACTGATGCAGAATGCTTGCAGTGCAACGGCCAAGGCTGGCAGAGCACAGTAGCCATCTAATCCACTCTGGGAAGGTCCTAGAAGCATGGGGGAGGCCTGCCACAATGAACTGGCTAAATCTAGTGGGCTTCCTAGGAAGGGTAGAAGGGACCTGGCTAAACATACACCAGACACAGGCCTGTCAACTGTAGGCAATACTACTAGGCCTCCATTTAGCCAGGGAATGAGAATGTGTGGCCACAGTATAGCAAGTCCTGGCACCTATTCCATGGACCACAGGCAGCTGCTAGCAGTTCTGCTTTGGGCTTTGTATATAACAGAGTAGGCTTGGTTTTTTAAGTGCTAAAATTATAAGCAAAGGTTTTCTCTAAAGAACAAAACAAAACGAAAAAGCCCTCAGTCTTTGCTATTACCACTTTCACAGTCTGGGTATATTTTTTGAGGCTCTGATCCCTTCAAAGGTGAGCTTCAGCAAGATGTAACAGTCATTTATGCAAAAGCCTTTCCTCGAGCTCCTAGCAGACCAGTGTGAAGATGGACAGTCTCTTAACTAAAGGATGAAGGCCAGTCTCTTAGAAAATTAGACAGTTCATACTTGCTGGACACAGTGGGAAGGAAGGTGGCTCAGGGCAAGGTAGGATCAGGGGAACGGATTGTGCTCCCTTCAATACTGACTGCCTGGGGGTAGACCTGAATCTATGACACCCTGCTGTTCAATGGACACCAAGCACATGAGCAAGAACCTACATTATATGCCATGGACTGTGGAGGAAGTAGTAGGCTGGTTGGCAGGACTGTGGAAAGTGAGGGGTGTGCACTACACCTAAGGCATACACTCAACACTGGCCCAAAACCCTGCTTTTCTCAGGGAGGCAGAAAGCTGCTCAAGAGCTAGAAGTGCAGCTCAGTGGTAGAGTTAGGCCAAGAGGGGCTGAACACATCATTTCAAGCCTACTATCTGCTGTGATGACCTCTGGTTATACCCTAACATTCCTTACCAATGGTCAGCAAAACACTGCTGAAAACATCAGTTCTGAGTAGAAGAGGTAGGATGTTCCTTATCAGTATAGAAGAAACTCACCCCATATATTGTGGAGAGAGACTGTTATGATTTAAATATGAAAGGTACTACATATGCTCATGTATCTGAACAGTTGCTCTACAATTAGTGGTGCTGTTTCAGGCGGTGTATGGAACCTTTAGGGTACAGGCCCTAGCTGGAGGAAGTGGGATGCTGGCAGGGGGCAGGCCTTTGAGAGTTATAGCTAGGCCCTGGTTCTGGCTCCAATTTACTGCTTTTTGGTCTGTCGAGACATAACAAGTCTTGCTGCAAGCTCCTGCTAGAACACACAGAGTCCCAGCTTCTGTAGGCCATATTCCCTCAAATCAGGAACCCCCAAAAATTCTTCCTTCGTTAAGTTGATTCTGTCAGGTACTTTGTCAAGCAAGGAGAAAAGTACCAACACAGAGGCTCATGATGACAGCTGGACCCCCAACAGTTTACTGTTTGATGGGCCACAGAACATAAATGAATGGTTTCATTTGTCTAAGAGTAAAAAAATCATCTTATGTTAAAAGTAGAAATGCTAGGGATTGGAGAGATGGCTCAGCGGTTAAGAACACTGGTTGTTCTTGCAG
>NW_008481570.1:0-4439 GCF_000622305.1 Nannospalax galili
TGTTATATTCTATTTTGTTGTTTTCTCCACCTTTTGACAGTTCCCTTAAATGTTTTTGAAGGGTATCTATTGCTTTTAATTTCTAGGTTTTCTTTTGATTTTTTAGACAAGGTCCCACTATGCAGCCCTGGCTGGCCTAAAATTTGCTATATAGATTGGCTGGCCTTGAACTCACAAAGCTCTGCCTGCCTCTGCCTCCTTACATCCAGTCTGCTTTCTATTATCTTTAATTTAAAAAATTATAACAAGGCTGAGAACATAGCTCAGTTGGTAGAGTATTTGTCCAGCACGTACAAAGCTTCCGGTTCCATCCCCAGCACTGCATAAACCGGGTGTGGTAGTGCACACCTGTAATCCTTGGAGACAGAGGCGGGGGTTGTTAGGAACTTCAAGATCATCCTCGCTATATAGAGAATTCAAGGCCATTCTGGGCTACATGAATTCTTTTAAAATAGGCCCATTTAATGGGTCACTTATGCTCCACATTCCTGTTAATAGGAGACTGAGCAGGTACCTCCCCCTTGCGAACTGATCTGTCTGCTCAGGATTTTGCCCAGCAAAAGGGTCCCTGATCTTAGCCACACACCTGCTCTGGTCTACTTTCAGATTTAAACTATGTTTTTGCACCTGGATTTCCTCCTCCCACCCACCTCCAGAGGAGATTAGAGTGTGCAAGATCCTGTTGAGCCCCCTTTCTTGCCACCAACCCTCTACCCTCCAGGGTCCCGTGGCCCTACTGCTCTCGCTCTGTTTCCTCAGGGAATGACCTGGGATGTGCCTCCATTTTGAAGATCTTGCATGTTGACTTTGCCTTGTGGATTTTAAAGGCCTTTACAGTTTTTCTTATTCAGAAGGTGATTCTGTCCTGATGCCCTCCCACCATGAGCACTCTGCAGACACAGGCTCATCCTTCACGTCCCAGAGAATCTGAGCTCTGTAAATATTCACTTGGGTTCTGCTGTGACCAGCATGTTGATCTGGGTGGCATCTGAGGATGAGGGTTTGTTATATGTATAACTAGGGAGCTAGCTGAAGTCTGAGCTCAATCTGGTTTCTGTCTCTAGGAGGTGGGTCTGGGGCCTCTGCATCCTGGTCTGTAAAGAGCAGATGTACCACCACACTCCTGGTAGTGCAGATGCATGGTTGTACCATGGCTTTCTGTCTCTCGGCCTTTTCTCCAGACTCATTTGGAATCCAGGAGGAAACCTCCAGCAGGAGGCAGGATTAGACTTCTCCTCGCCTTCTGCCATCTAGCCCGTCATGCATCTAGGAAAGAAGTGCCCAGGACAGTGTTCATGGGAGTAAAGAAGAACCCCTGAGCAGGGACAGCCACCCAGCTCTCAGAAAATATACCCAATTTAAACACTGTGCATCCTGTGCCTGTGTCCACATATCCACTGTACCCAGTTAAGAAATTGCAGCACGTACCTGCATCTGTGCAATCCATGATCCCTATGGTCATGTGCAGGTTAATAAAAGCTGCACAGATGGACATGGGGCAGGCAACTGTGAAGGCCCCTAGTAGATTATCAGGTCCTGCATCTCATCCTTACCTGTGTGGGAAGGGGGATCCGGGTGGTGGACAGGGACTGACCTTTGGGGAGCATGGGAGGCCAAGCCTACTCCATGCTTATGTCCCAAAGCCTGTGCCAGGCTCACACAGGCAGCTGACAGGGCAGTGGAACCAACTCTTTCCTGCTTAGGGTGGGGGGCTGATAAGGGTAGGAGGAGCCCCAGCTGGACGCACCAAAGGGAAAGAGCTCTGAGTGAGAACCTACCTGTAGAAGTCATTCCGACCAGATACTGTATAAGTTGTGTGTTGCAGCTTAATAGGCCCAAAGGGACAAGGCCATGCAGGGTGATGCGCCCCACACCTGGGTGCTTTGTGGGACAACTGATCACGTCATTCATCTGAAATTGTGCTCCAATCAATGCTATTTACACATATCCCGCATGCTATTGAAGAAGGTGTCTGCACCTTCACTCGGTGCGCCTGTGACGAGGGCTAATTATTGGTGGGAAAATGTCACCCTTTTCAAGCAGCAGAATCAAAGCTTCCCAGGTCTCCTTGCGCCACATTCACACAGCTTTGTGCTGCAAGAAAGGGGTTGATGGTGAGCACTGAGGAGTGTCTGTTCCCTCCTGAACTTGAGCTCAGGGCCATTTACACACAAAGCATGATCATGGAGCCAGCAATTTCAGTACAGCTCTCTGGTTAGAGGCCCTGCTCCTGGGTGACTCTCCATTCAGCTTTCTCCACCCACTCCCACCCTAGCCAGGGGTGGACATCATGTATCCATGAGAGTGTAAGACCAAAAGGAGGGTGGGTCACCACAGTGCCAAGGATGTTGTGAGCATCTCTGAACTTCCAAATTGCAACCAAGAGGGAAATCGCTTTCCAAGCATTGAGCACTTTTCCACCCTGAAGCTTAGGTATGAAATTCCTCCAGAACCTTCTTGTTCAGGGCAGCTTCAAACCAATTTCTTCATAACTTAGACCACTCAAATCAGCACCGCATGAAACTATGGGTGGTTTTCAGAACCCCTGCTAACTAGGGGGCTAAGTAGGTGAATCTCAGTTAGCAGCTGGCAGTGAGATGGAGAATAGACTACAGAGGCCATGAGCACACAGCGGACTGACCATGGTCTGAACTGAGGTATGGCCACTATCCTACCTATGTGTTGAAAATGCTTGATATCCATCTATTAAACAAATACTTGCTAAAATCATACCACACCCTCATTGATCAAATGAAAACCCAAACTCTTGGCCTTATGCTCTGGTGGCCATGATGCTGGATAAGATGCCCTTGTAGAGCAGATATATGAAGGGGCAGCCACTAGGGAGAGAAATTGGTATGATTAGGAGACCCAAGTCTCCTGAGTCTGTACAAAGATGTGCTTTGATGTGAATGGTGTCAGCATGGGTTGATTACTGTAGGACAGTATCAGCAAAAGACAGAAAAGGGAGCAAAAGTAAAATAACTAAACACCTCTAATCCCCATCACCAAGGGACTGCTGGACAAACTAGATTTATTCACATGTCAGATTGTGGAGTGCAGAGCATTATGTCCCCACAGAGGTGTGGACAGAGTGCCACCATTTACACAGAGGCAGCAACACATGTGGATGTAGTATTAAAGACACATTGGCAGATTCAGGCTGTGGAAAAGAATTTTAAAATAGTTACTTACAGAGGGAGGGAGGAAATAGGACCAGGGAGTCAAAAACAGAGATTAGACTGTTCTCAGGATACCTTGCTATACAGTCAGGGCTGGGAAGGTATGATGCTCCTGAAAGTCCTTGTTCTCAGGACCTGCAAGTGTATACTGAACTCACACACACCTTAAGTGTGGTACCCTTGGGGTCCTGCTCTCAAACCCATCACCAGCTCTATTTGCAGATTTTGACTTTGGATCTATGAAAACATTGTTCATAATTACAAAACAAAGTGAAAAATTAGAAATCCCTAAAAGCAAAATACAGTACAAAAGCACCGTCTTCATATTGAGTTGGTAACAGAACCACTTAAATGTCTCTTCCACGTGACTTAAGATTTAGTCTTTCGAAGCCAGGCATGATGGTGCACCTGGGAAGTGGAGGCAGAGGATCTCAAGTTCAAAGCCAGTCTGGGCTACATAATAAAATCTTGTCTCCAAAACATGAAAACAAAGAGCCTTAGTCAATGACTGCAGCACCCGCAATGGACTCAATTCTAAAGTTAAAGAGAAGGTCAAAGGTATCTTAAACCATCTGGAGACACAGCACATGATATTTACAGATAGAATAAAACATGTCTGAGGTCTGTATTAGTTATTTGTACACTGCTATGACCACTGACAGAAACAACTTGAGGAAAGATTAATTTTGACTCACGATTTCAGGTCATTCCATCCTAGTGAGGAATGTATGGTGGAGTTCATGGTGGTGGGAGTGTGTGATGGGGGTTCTCACCTCAGCATCAAGGAGAACAGGAAAGCAGAAACTGGATCCAGAACCAGGGGCAGTGCTAGGACTTTCAAAGGCTTGCCCCTAGTCACCTACCTCCACCTCCACCAATGCCCCACTTCCTAACGGCTCCCCAACAACTTAGTCAGTTAAAGAACAACTGTTCAAAAGGTGAGCCAGTGCGAGGGGCATATTAGACTCAAACTGGAAGGTTTTTTTTCCCCCCAAATAATCAGGATTTAGAACAAGGCAAGGTGAGTGTTATTGGAGTGGGAGGCTGCAAGGTGGTGCTTATTAATACAGTTGTATATGTTTACAGAGGAACACTGCTGCCTTTTAAAATATGTTATTATTTTTAATTTATGTGGATGAATGTATGTGTGCAAGTGCAAATGTGTCACGCAGTGCCCGCAGTAGTCAGAAGAGAGCTTCGAATTCCCTGAAACTGGAGTCACAGATGGTTGTTAGCTGCCATGTGGGTGCTGAGAAT
>NW_008481571.1:0-3962 GCF_000622305.1 Nannospalax galili
TGTAGACCAGGCTGGCCTTGAACTCACAGAGATCCACCTGCCTCTGCCTTGTAATGGCATTTTTATCTTGTGGGTAATCAACAGTTATCTAGTTGGACTTACAGCCCTCTCAGTGGAGGGAACTCTTGTGTGGCACTGTAAACATAAACAAATATACATTGCTTGAGAGGTCATTGATCCTAGAGAAAACCCTACTTCTTTCACATCCCTAGACAAATGTAATGTCTCACTGTAAATATAGATCCTTATATTTACAGACAAGTATGCTATTCACCACTTAATAAAGAAACTTCTTTTTGCAACACATGAAGATTGTTACAAAGTTCCACAACTGGTCAACACAGAGAATAAGTGTCTGGTGTGATGCCCAGTCCTAAGTGATACATCTACAATGGAGTCTCTATATCTAAGCCTCACAGAACCTGGTGGAACAGGGTGTAGAGAGAATAGCAATGTATCTCTTAACTCTCACCAGTGAAGCTTCATCATATAACAGACAGCATGCACACACAAGGCCTCAAAACTCTCAAAGTGTGGAGAATGAGACTGTAGAGTGTGTATCCCTGGGCAGGACTCCTATATTAAACAAAGGGCATTTAATACACAAACTTGACTTGATAGGCCTTGACATCTATTACAGAATGCATGAAATATGGTTTGGGGGCTATAGAGGTTGCAGATAGTGGAGGGGGGCTAAATATGATTAAGATATATGAAATGCACAAAACTTCAATGAAAAATGTATATTGAGAAAAATAATATATAATGAGATTAAATATGTGATCCTAAATTGCAATTTGAGTCTGAATTTCACAGTTTTGTTACTAAGGAAATTACTGGAAATTTAGTAAAATATGAATAAAGTATATAATTAATGGTGTTAATGCCAAATAATAAATGCAAAACAAAATTGTCAGTCTCATGAAATCATCCGTTGGACCTGACCATTAGAAGCTGAGCATGGGCTTTCAGGGTGCTTAGTTCTGTGGAAAAATACTTGAAAAGCACTGCTGCCCAATTAAAAAAAATTATCTCATTTATGAATCATATGGTTTTTTGAAATTGTATTTTGCATTTGAGATCTCTAACTTTTTGTGTGAAAATTTGCTGTCCTGGCAGCATCTTTGTCACTGTTTGGAGTGTTGGATCAGCAATGCAGCAGACTCTTTTGATAAAACCTCCATCTCATCTGGATTATCAGATTTACAATACCAAGTTGAAGCTCTGGATGTGGATTCCGGATGTGAAAGCTTTTGGGCTTTGCCAGTTCCAGAAGATTTCCCTTTTCTTTGAGGTGAGTGAAGGCATTCTGTGTATGAGGTATTGTGGGATCCAAGAGAGATATCTGTTTGAAATAACAGCCAGGCATCTCATCACCACTGGACCTGGCAAAATGAACTAAAAGATTCCTTCAGTTCTTTTTTTAACTGTGCCTCTCCCTCATACTAGGAAGAGAAATGTAAACTAGCAACCCCAGAATATTCTGATACTCTTTTGAATTGTTTATCTTTATGTTAATTGATATATTTGCTATTAGATTCTAGAAATTTAAAACCACTGTGCAGAAAATATTTTTCCTTAGACTACAAAGGGGTGCAAAATATAGGGTCTACTTTGTGCAGAGAGTGATGGAGAGGCAGCTTGAAGCTAAGGAAGAGCCCCTCCAGATGACCCTAGCATCCAGTGTATCCTGAACGAAAAAGAATGGCCTTGGAATCTTTTTCATTCTCTCATTGCAAGAAACTCACCCTTTAGTCACTCATTTCTTTTCCTTGTGGTCAGGTTGGCTGCGTCTCCAAACACTTGTAAGTACTGTATGCTCTGACATATCCTGAAGTCATGCATTAGCACCTTTTCATACAGCAAAGGGTGAGAATAGATATCTTTTGGCAGCTGACAGCAGGGCACATGGAGAATGAGGGGGAAGGAAGCTGGAGGACAAGGACACTGTGGTGGCCTAGTGGCTAGCAGGACTAATGCACCAGCTGTGAACAGCTCCCCTTCCCCCTCCCATCTACCCAACAGATGTCTCTTTGTCATTGTCATGTCCTCAAGCTATCCTAGTAAATGATTTTACATTGCAACTGAGTCACCAATGTGGCAATTGAACCTCTTCACAGCTCAAAATTGTTGATGTGTGCACTGTGGCCCTGTGGTTGTATTGCATGCATGTAGGAACAGGTCTGGACTCGGGAGGGGCTGAGGGGGAGGCAAGAGAGGAAGAGAATGAGAAAGGGAAGCAGGAGCCAGACAGGATAGTGAAATGTCAAGGTTACCTTGCTTTGCCTGGGGAATTAAAAGGAAGGGCACATTAAGGAAGACTCTATTTGGCTTTTGGCTCTCTTAGGCTGATGCAGCTCCTTACTGCTCGGGTAGATATAGATATCACTTTGAAAGATTAGAAAATGAAGAATGCAGTGATCTGTATTGTACATAAGCTTTATTCTGTGGAAAGAATGTTAATAAATATACTGGGAGCCTGCAAAGTTTGCCAATATAAATAATGTGGCATTTCAAAGTCTGTCAGTAAATGTAATTGAATTTTTCAAAGTAAAAAATATAGTTCAGTTATAAATTGGAATCATGCTTGACATTAGTTGGGCATTAGAAGATATTAATTAGATACTGTTTACTTCTCTCTTATTTCTTAATACTAAATGAATTATCTATCAGGAAACAGAAATCTGAAAGTATGCAATTTAGAGATTTTTATTTTCAAAAACAAGCTGCCTAGTAATTTTTAGTGGAGGAATAAGTGCTTTTTTCAAAACCTTTGTCAGTGAGCTGTCTAAAACATGCCCTGCTAAATATGAGCACAATCCAAAGAAGATAATCCATTTGAATACTTTGTAATGATAATAAGCTACAGTGAACAAGTAGCCCAGGGAAAAGACAGCAGTAGTCACCTTTAAACAGAAAAGAATAGCAAGTAATGTACATTTTTACACTAGGCTGATGACAACATTTTCTATGACTTTGAACTTCCTTTGGCTGTCACTGTCCTGGCAAACATCGTGCATACCAAACAGACAGTTGAATTTCTTGCATGACATTTGCAGCATAATGTAGAAATTTACTTATGTGATCTTTATATGTACTCACTCTGTCCCCATGTAAATAATTGTGTTCCTTCATTTTACAGATGCTGGATTCAAGTTACATGTGAAACTGTAAAGAACATTTAAACCGAAGCACCACATGCATATTTCATTTATGATGTTATTCTTGTTTAAAGCAGTCTTTGTGTCCCTGTTGCTTGGTTCATTTTGAGTGTGATTTATGTGATTTTCTGATGCTAAGTATGTGTGTGTGTTTGTGTGTTTGTGTGTGTGTGTGTGTGTTATCTACTGTTAATTACTTGGACTGATAGTCCAGAAATAGATTTTGTAGTGTTCGTATAACATTTTTAAGATATCATATTGATTTTTTGCTTTGTGTTTGATAGAATACTAGAATTAATCACAAGTAAAAGAAGTATATCCAGACAGTGACAAATTTTCATAATTTAAAACTTTCTGGGCATGCCGAGCTGTTGTTATTTCTGTTCCACATTACCTGAAATTCCTGAGAAAATATTTAAATCATAGTTTTGAAATATTCAATAATTTAATCATTCCTGGTATCCAGAAACTATACTTTTTAAGCTGTTTTTAAATAACTTATTTAATAAATATATTATTTAATAATCAAAGAAAGTAGCAGTCTACGTGGCCCCAAGCTGCATAATGTGTGTGACTCATAAGTGTATTCATGACATCGTTTTCTGCTGAATTTCCTTCCATTTCTGCTATATGATAGCACTGTTTGGGAGGCCAGATAGCTGTCTGTTGTATTTCACTCAAAGGTTTCAAGTTTACTCTGTTCTACAAAAGTAATTTCTTTCCTTCTTCCCTCCCTTCCCTCCCTTCCCTCCCTTCTCTTCCTTCCTTCCTTCCTTCCTTCCTTCCTTCCTTCCTTCCTTC
>NW_008481572.1:0-4444 GCF_000622305.1 Nannospalax galili
TGTGGGTGCTGGAAATCGAACCCAGGTCCTCTGCAAGAGCAGGCAGTGCTTTTAACAGCTGAGCCGTCTCTCCAGCCCTAACAAAATTAGTTTGAAAACAAGCAAATAAGCCACCCAGCAACAACAGAAGTTTCAGAGCATGGTATTGAAAAATGTAAATAAGAATCACCTATTATTTGACATATGCTTTAACCTATTTCCCTATATATATTCAGCTTATATTGTCAAGTGATTTCATTCCATGTATGCGTTTGGTTTACTCAAGCTGCTCGTTCTATACTTTTAATTTTTTATACAGGGTCTCCCGGAACACCCAGTCGGCACGAAAATTCCTAAGAGAGCAGTGCTAGGTTTAAAAGGTGGTGCCACCATCTTCAGAGAATATATATATATATATATATATGAATTAAAATCTCTGATACATATATAGTAGGAGGTTTCCATATGACATTTTCTAAAGTCCTTTACTGTTGTTTGTACCTCTCATTCCACTCTCCTCTATCCCACCCTCCAATTCCCCACCCCGTTTAACCCTTCATCCTGCTTTCTTCCTCCACCTGTATCACTGCATTCTATCCCCCTGCTAGGACACGCCCCCTGATTTTTACTAGTTTCCAGACCTCTATGAGTTTTCCAATTGAAATACACATATCTGAAGGTTCAAAGCAAGCTTCCATGTATGAGAAAGAACATGTGAAAGTTGTCTTTCTGGGTCTTGATTACCTCACTTGGGATGTCTGTTTCCAGTTTTGTCCATTTACCTGAGAATTTCATGTTTCTTAATAGTTGAATAATATCCCAATGTGTTAAGGTTTCATACTTTCATTATTTATTCATCAGGTAATTGGCATCTAGGCTGTTTCCATTTCCTGGATAGTGTGAGTAGGGCAACAATGATATGGATAAACAGATATCTCAGCAGGAGTTGTAGTCTTTTGGTATATGCCCAAGAATGGTATGACCAGATCGTGTGGTAGATCTTTTCTCTCTTCTTTTTTTTTCTTCTTTTCTTTTCTTTTAGAAATTTCCACAGTGATTTTTACATTAAATTGGCCTGTGGCTATGTCTTTTGGACATTTTCTTGATTGGTAATTTATGTAGGAAGACCCAACCCACAGCAGGAGGTGTCACCTCTAGGCAACCTCACTAGATAAGAGGCAGAACTGAGCAAGCCATATGGATTCCTCCATGGTTTCTGCTTCAAGCTCCTGCCTTGAGATGCTGCCTTGTTTTCCCTTAATCACGGACTGTAACGTGAAAGCTGAAATACACACTGTTCTCCCAAAGCTGCCTGTGGTCAGCGCTTGAGCACTGCAACAGAGAACCAAACCAGAACAAGCTTCTCTACTTAGATGTCACCCTCTTCTTTCTTCTTAGGGTGGTTTGTCAAACCCCTCCTTTTTCTCCTAACTTGTGCTTAAGTTGTGCAAGTTTCTAAAAGAGACTGGGCTAAGAGAGCGCAAAATTAACAGTGTAGTTATGTAACTGAACAATCCATCGTAGTCACTTCTGATTGCTGGTGGCTCAATCACTGTAACATAGTCCTCCAGCTGCTCTCAGAGACCACACAAGAGGTCATTCTCTTGGGAAGCACAGTGTTTTGAGTTCTGCTTAGTCCACAGCCACGCCTCTTTGTCCAATCTCATTGTATGACTTTGGTATGAGAAACTGCTTCTGAAAGAGAACGAGAGATGCCTATACAGTTGATTTTGACTAGGAACTTTAACCCAAAGTTTCTAATCTCACCGGAGATACCATCTGCCTGTGTCATAGCCAGTCACAGTGGTTCTCGGCAGGGAGCAATTTTAGCCTGTTAGAAGACAGTTGAAAACACCTGAGCATTTCTAAATACCAAAAATAATACAGAGCCAAAAATTCTAGTGAGGAAGGCCTACAGGTGCTACTAAATATCCTCAATGGACAGGGAAGGCCTCCTTGACCCCCAATCCAACACAACTGTCAGTACTACCAAGGCTAAAAAGCCGCACTCTGACCTCAAGTTTATGAGGACTTATATGTCTCTACAATGGGAACATGGTTACTTTCTTCTGTGTCTGTGTCAACTTCCATAAACACCTTCTTTAACCTTGGGATTGGCTGTGCTTCTTTGTGAAACTTGCATTTCACTAGCACTCAGGCTTGCCATTGATTGTTGGCAGTACCCAAACACGTGATGTTGGCCTGCCAAGTTTAGGAAGCGAAAAACACTAAAGCCAAGACGCATTTGATGGGGAATGGAGCATATACGTTTGAGACACGTGCCAAGAAAGCAGGTGGGTATGGATTTTTCAATGAGGGGTGAAAGAGGAGTATTATATGCTCTCAGGAAACGTTTCAGTCTCCCTGCAGAATTTTCTATGCCAGAGCTCTCAATTCAGGCCTCCTGGTGGGTCAGTGTGGTGACACACCGGACCTTCACACAGCTCTGTGTCTTCAATGACCTCATCTCATAAAAGAACATAGCCACAGCAGAGTGAAAAGAGTGGCTGTCAGGATCCCTATTGTGAAGAAAGGGGTGTGGTTTGTTTCTTTATCAGAGCTTTCTTCTTAACAGGAAAGGTGGGTGAAAGCGTAAGAGTTGTGTGTCCGTAAAAGTGCGTCACATGGTTCAATCTCACAGAATCAACTGTGCAAAGACTGCTGAGCTGCTGAGACCTGGAGTTAAGGTAGAGGTCTTGTAGCAAAATATCTGGATCTCAGTAAGTGAGTCTTTCATACAGCTAATCGTTGCTGCCACTAACCGAAAATCGTGACTACACATTTCTCAACACCGCCCACACTAGCAGGTTCCTTGCACGCTCAAAGTCAGGGGAAATGGCCTAGGTCGATTGATGCAGGGCTGTGAACCACCATCTTAGTCACCGAACAAGACACGTTAAGCTCTCGATGATAATAAGCTTCCCTGAGTCAAGAACACAAATTTAACAACTGTGTGATCAAATTCCCAGAGGCAGGGGTATCTGCTCGTCGCTAGAACTATTTCAAATGCCAGTGCCGAGAAGCCGCGAAGGAGCGCAGTCAGTGTGAAGATCCAGTCCAGTGCCTCAGCAAATCTAAAGATGAGGTTAAAGAAGCATAGAGTCAATCCAAGAACACGGGAAGGAGGGAAAACAACGAGTCGCCATTACAGAGCACTGAGTACTCATATCTTGTCCCCGTTGTCTGAACGTTGTGATGGTTGGTCTCTACACATATTAGGGTTCTAGACGCTATAGGTAAGAATAAAATAGGCCGGAAAAGCCAAGGCTATCAGGAGCGTCTTTTGTAAAATTTTGTGGACAGCAATTTGACAGTAACGTTCGAAACGTGAAATGTATGTATCTGTTGATTACAAATTTCCATGCATGTCAACAGTGAGACAACAGTTTGCAATATCTTGTGGAGGATGATGTTTATTTCAGAACAGTTTGCAAGACAGAAATATTATATGTAATTTTAGTGAGTATAATATGCAGGAGAATATTTAAATTGATGGTGATTTCTATAAGACTGTACTGGAATATACATGGCCAAGAAGAAAAGTCCAATGTAATTACATGGTATGCCCATTAATGTCCAAAGAAAAGAACCCAGATTCCTTATGTAACAAATGAAATATGAACATAAAAGATGCCTAGAAAAAATAGCACTGATATGAAGATGAACTGGTTGGACAGACTTTATAACATTGTTAGTTCCATATTTTCTGAACTGTGTACATGTCTAAGGAAGGCTATACATATTTTTATAACTAAAATCACGTGAGCATGACATTAGAAATCTGTGACTGGGCTGCGGATGCAACTCAGTGGAATAGTGACTGCCAAACATGGATAGGACCCTGAGTTCAGTCGCCAGTACCACATAACTAAAATGTGTATGTAAAACATCAGGAATCATGAATACCTCCATTCCACCTCTAGGTAATTAGCTTCACTGAGTCAATACAAAGTATCCCGACATATTTTGCGGGAGCAAACATCTTCTTGTCCACCCAAAGTGCATGGGATGTCCATTCTACTGATCTCTTGCAATCTGCCTTGACGTCTTACAGATTTGCTCTCACCTGACTGGGCACACAGAACCAGGAAGATGTGGTGCCTTTGAGTTTTTGCCTGGATGGTAGGGCCTGGAATGCACAGCCGGTCTCTTGAATCTATCTTTGTGTTGAGCACAAAGTAGCTCGTCTGATGACAGCTTTTGTCTAGAGACACAGACTTTAAAGCCGGACATGGTGGAGCACACATTTAGTCCCAGTACTTGGGAGGCAGAGGCACATTTACCTCTGTGAGTCTGAGGCCAGCCATAGTGAGCCTAGGCCAGCTGTGGCTACAGAGAGACCCTGTCTCAAAAAGACCAGACTATATTCCTACCCCTGTCTTATCTTTGGAACCTTAGGAATGGTCCAGGATTTTAATTCAAGAGTTAATGTTCAATGACTTCAAGTCATGTTTTCATATATATA
>NW_008481573.1:0-3440 GCF_000622305.1 Nannospalax galili
GTCTTCTGCAAGAATAATCAGTGTTCTTAACCGCTGAGCCATCTCTCCAGCACCTAGTCTCTACTCTTAATGGAAAGAAAAACCCAAAATTTTATCCATCCGTTTCTCACAGACTCATCTTGCCAGAGAGTCACAAAAAAATCTTCATCTTTATTTTGTAGTCTAGCCTTTGCTTTCTTTTTGTCGTGGGCTGTTTTGTGACGCTCTCATAAGTGCTGCTTTGGGTCTGTGCTAGCCAGCTGTGTCCCATGGAGTTTGGCTTCAGGCAGCTGCATCTGGGGGTAAGGAGGCTACAGGGCCAGGCTCCCCCATCATGTTCAGCCAGAAAAGCTACACTTTTATTTTTTAATTTTGTTTTTATTATTTTTAATTATGAGAGGTAGGTATGTACATGGAAGTCCAGGTACCCTCAAAGGCCAGAGGCATCAGATCCCTCTGGACCTAGAGTTCCAGGCAGTTGTCATTCGCCTGAGAACAGTGCTGGAAACTGAAGCCGGGTCCTCCGCACAGTGGCGCTTAACCCCAAGCTGTCTCTCCAGCTCCTACACTTTTTTCTTTTGTTGTTTTTGTTTGTTGGTTTGTATGTTTTTGCTTTGTTTTGTTTTTTGGAGACAAGGTCTCACTGTGCAGCCCTGACTGGCCTGGACCTTGCTGTATAGATCAGGCTGGCATCGAACTCAGACATCCTGTGCCCGTCTCCCAGCTACACTTACTTTAATTGAGATTTTATGTAAGATGTCTTAGAGTCACAGGCTTTACCACTTAAAGGAGCAAGGGAGCAAAAGAACCTTAAAGACTGATGTTTCCGCAGTTTAACAGGAACCATTTTCATCTTTATATTTAGTTAGAACATCTGACTGGATGCACAGCCAATGTCTACTTGGAATATATTCAGCGGAACTTACCCGAAGGGGTGGCCATGGAGGTAACAAAGGTATGACTGAATTTCTCCCTCACTGGGGGATGTCTGTGTTGTTTGGATATATATCAACCTAGTCCCAGCTAAGGGGCGGGCCTGTGGCAAGCTGGAGTGGAATTGGTGGGCCCACCCCACACAACAGATTTCAGCCACTGAAGCCCAAGTCCTCGATGAGCCATCGCTGAAGATCCTCCCTAAGAGTTTTCTGGACTTGGGGACCACAGTCAGTGGCCACACCCAGGGATCATGGAGATTAGACAGACCGTGTCTACCCGTGCTTCATGTATCGTGTTTCCTTCTCTCTGTTTAAAGCCCCACAAAAGGAAAGGGGATCAGAGAAGGAGAACACTACAGGGTGACAGTCCAGCAGTCCAGCGTTCCTTCCAGAGTTGACTGCACTGAAGCTTTGTTTTGTTTCTGGTTTTAGACACAGTTACAGCAGTTACCAGAACACATCAAGGAGCCAATCTGGGGAGAAGTCAGAGAGGAAAAAGAAGACAGCAAGTCCTAGAACCTCGGGCCCACCAGCTCCTGGATTTGAAGTGAGCATAGCTGGGCTTGCAGCCAGCAGGATGCTGGGTCCACACCACCTTGCTTCCTGGTGCCCAAGCAGCCGAGAGCAGGGGCAGCGCTCTGGTGGAGGCTAGATTTCAGGGGATAACCGGGGCTCTGTCTACACCTCATTGCTTCTGTTCTGTTAACAAACTTGGGCAAACTGTGTTGTGTACTCTGAAACAAAAGAATCAGATTTAAACATTTGTGTAGCTGCCACTGTTCGATTATTAATTTGTACTGATTTAACATTTTTATCAATTCCTTCAACAGAAAAGGATCGAAGTCTTTTTCACACACATTTTTTTGAAGTTTCCTTCGGCTGGTTGGACACTGAGCGGTCAGCGGTTTTGACCTTGACCTTCAGCACTTGCTCGCTGGTCACTGATGTGGACAAACTACCCGAAGGTGCTTCATGGCATGCACGGAGCTCTTGTAGCCTGTGCTTCAGAAATTACCGCATTTCCTTATGCTCTGATTCATTCATTCAACAAGCTCTTGGTGAGCTTTGCACTCAGCACTGTGTAAATACCAGTGATTAAATAGAACTAGTGGCTTTCAGCATTTCAAGGCACCGGGAAATGTTTTTGCTTAAGTTCCTCACTGATAAGAAGGCTCCTTTGGGGATGTCCCTGGCTTTGTGTGGAGATGTCTGCTTTTCCATGAAACTCTAAGACACTTAAAGCCCAGAACGAGGTCGGGCACAATGAGCGGAAACAGTTGGTCTTTTTGGCTAAGGTAAGTAGAAAACAGTTGGTATGGCATCCCCAGGGGAGCACTTGATTTCTCCCAGCATAAGGAGGCCTGTGTCTTCTGTGGCTCCCTTCATGTCTTGGGGTAAGTTCCCCCTACCCCACACTAAGCTTTCTTTTCTATTCACAGGTGTCAGTGTTCTGAATGCATACTGCTTACATGCCAGGCTTACATTACTGTCATTAACATGAAAAAGAATTACAGCCCTGTGGCTGCTGATGACCTTCATCTCTCTTGACTGTCGTTCACAAATACCTAAAGCATACTCACCCCAGAACAAAGCCCCAAGATTAAGGGGTAGCCAGTCAGTCAGAAGCAGGGCTAGTGCCATGTCCAGCAAAGCAGTGATCTGTGACACATTCGTCTAAAAGAATTCTTCAGGCCGGAAAGATGGCTCAGTGGTTAAGAGCACTGGCTGTGCTTGTAGAGGATCTGGGTTCAGTTCCCAGCACCCACATGGTAGCTAACAACCATCCGTAGTTCCAGTTCCAGGGGATCTCATGCCCTCTTCTGGCTTCCTTGGGTGGGCATTGTATAACATGGGTGTACATGCATATAAAACAAAGGAAAATTTTTTTTTAAAGGAAAAGGACTAGGGCAGTGACTCAGTTGCTAAAGTGCTTGCCATACAATTGTGAGGGCCTGACTTCAACCCCCCCCCAGGATCCAAATAAAAAAGTCGGGCACAGTGGTACATGCCTATGGTCCCAGCACCGGGGAGGGAGACAGGAGAATCCCTGGGTCTTGCTGGCCAGCCACTCTACCCAAATTGGAGAAATCCAGGTTCAGCGAGAAACCCTGTCTCAAGAAACAAGATGAAGAGGCTGGAGCAGTGGCTTACTAGTTAAGCACTTGCCAGAGAACCCATGTAAATGCCATATGGTCCTCCAGCCTCAGAAGATGGAGACAGGATTCCCCACAGCAAGCTGTCTAGCAAGACAAGCTGTATCAGCCAGCTCTAGGTTTGACTGAGAGAGGACCCTGCTTCATTGAATAAGGCAGGAGCGTGATCAAGGATGATTGCTGATAAGAACATTGAGCCTCCACATGCACACGTACACACATGTACCTCACACACATGCATAGACAGACACATGAAATGGAAAAAGAAAATAGGATGGAGTGTAATTGAGAAAGATAATAAATCTTGGTTTCTGTCCTCCACATGCATGTATGTACACGCACACACACACACACACACACACACACACACACA
>NW_008481574.1:0-4439 GCF_000622305.1 Nannospalax galili
GCCTTGAACTCACAGAGATCTGCCTGCCTTTGCCTCTCGAGTGCTGGGATTAAAGGCTATGATGGTTAATTTTAATTGTCAACTTTACACAATCTAGAATCATAGGGGCAGAGAGTCTCAATGAGGGAATGTCTAGATCAGGTCGACCTGTTGTGTGTCTGTGGAGGATTATGTTAATTGATGTGGGAAGACCTAACCTAAGAGCAGACAGATGGCACCATTCCTTGGGTTTGAGTCCTGGATTGTATAAAAAGGGAGAAAGTGAGCTGGGTATAAGCAGCAGGCATTCCTTTCACTCTACTTTTGACCAGATGTGATATGACTAGCTGTTCCAGATTCCTGCTGCCTGGACTTCTGTGAAATGATGGAATTACCTGGAATCAGGAACTGAAATAGACCCTTTCTCTCCTAAGTTGCTGCTATCAGGGCATTTTATCATAGCAACAGGAAGTGAAGCTAAGACACCAGGTAGCTGCATGATGGACTCTCTTTCAAGGTGTTTTTTGTTGCTTTTGTTTTTCTTCTTTCACTACGGTCGGTTGAACCTAGGGCCTTGTGCTGTAGAGCTTCTCAAAGATTCCTTCTCTGACCAAACTTTTTTTCCCCCAAAGACAAAAGTCTTTCCATGTAGCCCAGATTGGCCTCAAATTCACAATGTTTTGCCTTAGCCTCCTGAGTGCTGAGATTACAGGCATGTGCCACCATGCCCAGCTTTTTGACTGTCCTCTCTATTCCCTTTCCTAGACAGATCATAGCTCATCTTGACCAGATTATGTAGTTGCTTTTTAGAGGCCTTAACAGTTTGGATCACTGCTATATTCCCAGTACCTAGAATGGTGCCTGCTTTCAAGATAGGTGTTCAGTGAGTACTTAATGAATACTTGCAAGTATGAATGAGTGTATACCTGGTTTCATTCACACATACATACATGCATGCACGCATGCACGCATGTATAGTCTGTATGGTAGCAGTGTTCAGATCCAGAAGAACATCTGAGTTAGAAGTTTTGATCTTTTCTCCTTCTCCTGAGTATGCTGGCCTGTCCAAGTTCTTAGCCAACAACAGCTTGTAAAATCTTTGTCTTCTTGTGTATTCTAGTACCCCAGATTCTTAGGTGCTAGTATCTCCTCTGACCCAAGTAGGATAGTCTGTTTTGTGTCACAACACTCTCATCATCCTTTGCTCTTGTTGTTCCTTTTTGTCCATATAGTGTTTGGCTTGATCCTAGTTTATAGCACAGCTCATGTTTGAGGGGAGGCACAGTTACCTTTAGAGTCTCCTTAAGAGCTCTTGTCCTTTTGGGTGGGAGTAGTCAAAGAAAAGTAGTCTGGAGTATGTTGCCCATGTTGCTCAAGAAGCTCAACCCCCCAAGGGGCAGAAACCTGCAAACCCCATGTTGATGCCCACATGAAATGGGTGCCTTTGGTTTGTCAAGTTCCAGATTGTCTTTTTCTAAGGTACTTTAATTATGTCTTTTCTTGCTTTCAATCCTCTGTATTTGGTGATACATACTTGTAAGCCACAGACAGTTGGTGTTTTATCCATGTACTAACTCTATAATGGTCTTTCATAATATTAGTATGAGCTCTTCGGCTTGTTCATCATGGCAGGTGCAGCACATTAACACCCCAAAATTAGATCATAATGCAACATTGTCTTATTGAAAACACCCATAAATACCTCATAAAGCTTAGAATTTCCCTAAGACAGTAACATCCCTTCTAAAATGTTGTCATCTGTTACCCTGGAAGGAATGATAAAATATTTAGACATAACATGGTTCTGTTTTTTATAAACTCTGGTTCTTTGTACTAGGTTACTTTAGATTTATTTAGACAAACATGCTTTTTTATATTCATGCCTCACAGATAGAGCCTCTTCTCATTTATAATGTTGTTTCCATTTTAGTAAATGAGATGGCATATGACACTGTTCATCAGTGAAACAAATGACATTCGTAATATTTGGTACCTCTTTGAACAATGTGAATTTAAAATTACCTTTTTATATGTGTGGTTTTCTTGCTGTTGTCTTGTTTTACCTTAGCGAGCTGATGATCTACTGTTAATTGGGTAGCCATATTTTTTCCCTCCTCTCTTCTCTTACCCAAGATGGAGGCAAGGAAGTTTTGTCAATGCACCAGATTCTTCTCTACCTGTTACGGTGTAGCAAAGCTCTGGTACCTGAGGAAGAAATTGCCAATATGCTTCAGTGGGAGGAGCTTGAGTGGCAGAAATATGCAGAAGAGTGCAAAGGCATGATTGTCACCAGCCCTGGAACGGTAAGTTCTGGTCTTTGTACACCCAGAGGGATTGCCCTCTTTGCCGGGTTTGGAGGTTTCACATAAATGCAACAACATTTAACATACCTTGAGAACTTGTTGCTTCTTGGCCTTTGCGTAGTTTTCCCCTAAATATTAGTAAAAAAGAAAAAGAGTATAGTTTAAGCATTTTTAGTAATCAGTTCACCTGACAAGTTTGTTTATTCTCCCTGAAGATGTATGTATTTTTTAAGACTTTGGTATGTATTATAAATTATCCTCCATGAGGGTTGTGCAGTACACAAGAACACTTATTTCTTCATGCTGGTTATACTAGTCTAAAGACAGAACAGCTTTTCTACCTTGATAGGGCGAAATTTATTGTTTAGCTTAGTTTCATATTTGATATCTAGTGAAAATTCATTTTAATTTTTTTTGCCAATTCATGTTTTTTTAAAATAATTGCCTATTATCCACTGTTTGGTTTTTATTATGTGGTACTTATCCTTTTGTTATTGACCCTTTGGCATGATAAATATATATATTCTTAATAGATGCTTCACTGTGTAGCTTAGGCTGACCTGGAGCAATTCACTGTATAGCTCAGGTAGGCCTTGAACACAGTCCTGCTTCAGCCTCCCAATTTTTGGCTATGGGTGTGAGTCACCACATCTGGCTTCTAATGTTAATTTTTGGAGGATATAAAGAAAAATTAGAAAATAAATTTCTCATATGAAACATAGCATTTTCTTAGTATCGTATCAAATAATTTTCCTCCTGTTTCCTAAAGAAATTATATATTGGCATCTTATTGGGATAAAATTTTGCAGAAATGAAGACTTAAAATATATCCATGTAGGGCCTGGGGAGAGACAGCTGTCAGTAAAGTGTTTGCCGTGCAAGCATGAGGGCCTGAATTTGCACTCCTGGCATCCACGTAAAGATCCTGGGGCAATAGCACATTCCGGTGGTTCCCTAGAGCTCACTGGTCACCCAGAGTAACTGAATTCTGAATAAATACATAGTAGCACTGTCTATGACTGAGGTTTGTTTTCTTTAAAGAGGCGTATGCATTTTCATTTCTTCTGTCCATTTTGGAGCTGAGTCAGTGTAGGTGATGGTGGAAGATGTGTGTTGTCATGTTCTGAAATGTTTCCTTGCATGGCAAAGATCAGTTTTTGGGAAATCCTACAGTCAGTTGGAAGCTTTTGAAAAAAATTCAGGATGCTCTGACCAACTCTCTCCCATATGTTCTAGGCAGCAGGGCCCTGAGGCTCTCATGAAAAAAATGCCGGATTCTTCTGAGCTTTATTGGTTGTTTTGTTTTTATTTATATGTCTCTGTGTATGCAGATGCCCAGTGAGGCCATTGTTCTGATGCGTTGGTATAAGTCAATTTTACCTGTTACTACATTATCAGGCAGCTGATTTGGTGAGGAACCACTGTGTGAGGCCACTGCTAGTGAAGCCTTATATGATGCTTGCCCATCCTAAAGGAGACTGTGATGAATGTTTAGCTAGCAGCCCACTCAGCATAACCTGTAGTTTTAGCAGAGATTGATGTGCTATAAATACTATAGTGAAGACTGGCAGAAATGAAGAAACTGATTATTGTCATGATCAGTGTACATCCTTGAGATGGCAAAAGGCTAGGTTTGGAACTAGTGAAGAAATTGGACTAGTCAGGATAAAAGGTTTCTATTGGAAAATAATCAGAAATAGATTGGAGAGTAAGTTTAGAGGTTAGAGTTGGGGTCATGATGAAGTTAGTTATTTCTTAGTATTTATGTAAAGGTAGTTTAGTGTCATAGAAACAGCTTTTTATTATATACACATCAGAAGTATTCAAGTTACTCAGGGCAAGGTAGGTCTGATACTGCATTTTGTCCTCTGCAGTGCTTGTTTTGATAGGTTATACTTTATTACTTTAGACTTAAAATAATATTCCATCTACCACTTTGCCTCTGCCTGAGACTACTTTGATCATTGGAAAGAATGCTTTAAACTCTTACACAGAGATTATATGGTAGATTTGTAGGGTATGGCCAAATTCTAGAACTTACTTCATTCCCTAAGCCCTCCTTCCATAATTTAGAGATGCTTTTTAAATGAAAGAAAACGTGTGTATGTGTTGTGTGTGTGTGTGTGTGTGTGTTTGTGTGTGTGTGTGTGTGTGTGT
>NW_008481575.1:0-4446 GCF_000622305.1 Nannospalax galili
GAGACCCTGTCTCAAAAAGACCACCACCACCACCAACAACAACAACAAAAACCCAACAACAATAACAAAAAACAAACAAACTGAAATTGGGAAAATTATAAGAAATTATAACCTGACCAGTAACGTGGCTAGACAGACTTTATGTAGTAAAAGAAAACTACCACAAGCAACAGCATTTTGCTTTCTCTGGTCTGTCTCATGCAGATATCAAAGAGCATACAATTCAGTATTTTTTCAGAAGTTGCTAATCACAACCTGGATGACAGATGAGAAGGAGGTGCTCTTTCAATGGCCACTAGCTCACAAACAGCATGGCTATCTGCACTAGAGTTTTTGACTCCCTCTGCCACACGTCCCACATCCTGCTCATCACCATACCTTTATCCTCTCAATTTCCTCAAAGTATGTGGACCTTTCCAGACACTGTCTTACTCCTAAAACAGTCTATGGTCATGTCCTGCCTTGCACTAGCCCATATCCATTAGCTCCTGTAGTCTGTAGGCGATACTGCTTCCACTGGGATTTTTTGACAGTGCAAACCTAACAACAGCTTTACCCTGTTCTGAAGATCAAGGCTTGGTACAGCTGCTTCCTTTGAGTTGGACACAACCACAGCTGCCTTTAACCAAGCAGCAGTGGTGACTCCCTCCAGGAGGGAGGCCAGAGGCTCTCCAGACTCAAGAGTCTCCTGAGACTTGCAGGAAGCCCCTCCCCCCAATTTCAATCACTACCATTTAGGAGGCAAACAGCTGACTAGGGCAGGGCTGCCCAGTAGTGTCGCTGCCTGTAAGAAACCTCGGAACTCTAAGGTGGTGCAGTTGCCTGTGGGTCGCCCATGTTCCTGTAAGTAATCCCAATAATCTCATTTGCTACATTAGACTTGAGAGGATCTTTGGTTGTTGCTCGTTCCCTATTTGGTGTGAATAGACATTTTGTAGTATCTCCCCAGGACAGTCACTGGGCATGGCTAACATCTTTAATATGCTCTATGAGGCCCTGCTCAGTCTGCTTTCTGTTTGGGTCTCTGACCTTGTTTTGTCACCAACCTTCCTCTGTCTTTCTCTGTTCCCGTCACACAGTCCTTTCAATTTCTTGAGTAGGCCACAGGGATTTGGATGTGCTGCTTTGCCTGCCTGAAACATGTTCCTCTCCCCTTTGCTTAGCGTGTACTTTCCATGTCAGCTGAAGCCTTAAGCCTCTATCTCACATCAGCCATGGCTCTTACCATACAAACATGTATGTCATTATTTTACTTCTCGTTGCACTGGAAACTCCAGAAGGTCAGGACAATATCTGCTTTTGCTACTTCCCAGACATCAGCACAGTGTTGCAAATCCATGGCTCCTTTCCCCCACTCCCCATCTCTTTTCCCCGTTCCCCTCCCCAGGGTAGCACTAGAACAGGCCAGACTGGGTTTGAACTCATGTGTTTCCCAGGCTGGCCCCTAACTTGGTATCCTGCCTGAGCCTCCCAGGTACTCGGATTACAGGAGTGTGTTAGTGCACTGGCTGTCTTCAGCTTTTAAGGACCCTTGTGATGAAGTCTGGCCTGTCTGGATAATCTATGGACCCTTCAGCTCAATGACGTCAGCAGCTTGCCATGCGCAGCATCATGCTGACAGGTTCTGAGATCAGGATGTGGACACCTCTGGGGAGACCACTGTTCTGTTCTGCCTAGCAGAGTTTTTAAACAAAATTTATGTTTAGAATTTTAATTCCTTTCACTAATGTTGTACCTTTAAGGTAATAAGGGCGAGAGCCATGTCTTACAGATTTTAATGTTAGGCTTAGTATACTGCACCGTGCCTGTCCTACACAGGCTTACAGTATTTGTTGATGAATGGTAACAATAATGTATAATATTAGGCAGAAAAATAAAAAATCAAATAAAACTTAGAAATGTGAATATTCACATTTTTTCCCTGAGTATGGGTATAAGTTTTAAAAATATTTACAAATTCAAGACTGTTACAGGATATGCCAGCTGGTGGGTGAAATGTAAATGCTCAGCTCAAGTCCTACACCACAGTGCCACCACAGCAGAGACAAACAGGAACAGACAGGGTTTTGGGTCTCTGAATGTTTCTCGGATGTTTGGAATTTCCAGAGCAGTAGCAGTTGGCAGCACTCTTCATGGACGGTGTAGCAGAAATGCTAACACTGAGTGCCCACGGTGTACTGTGCACAGCATTTACATACATTATCCTGTTTGACTTTTTTCCAACAATCTGTATTGACAGGTAATAAAGCTATAAAGTTCCAAAAACGTTAAGTGCGTTGACTTTGACTTAGACTCATCAATGGAAAACTACATTATATGAACCCAGAGGACCTTACCCTAGGGCTCACAGCTCTAATCTTTGTATTCTTTTCCCTCCAATTAGGTTTACATTGGAGAATATCTGTCAAATGCTGCTCAGTTTTCAGGGGAATATTATATTTCATTTCTGGAGAAAAAGGCCACAGTAACACTTTAACTCGCTCCAGAACGAGAACACAACTCACTGATAACGAACAGTATCGCTGTGCTTTGTGCTTTACATCTTCTCTCACAGCTTAAAGGGGTTTGTCAGACACAGAACTGTTCAAATTTTTATTTTCATCTTGTGTAAAAATTTAAATGAAGTAAGGCTATTTGCAGACTGGCACATTTTTTTTTATAGCTTATAAAGTAGTGACTAGAATTCGATTCAAATGCCTAAAAAGGAAAGAAAAAAGGACTCTAAGCTTTCCAGCAAGAATGATGAGATATGCCTGGCACACCTGCAATACAGGGAAAGAAATCTACTTCAAACACAGAACAGCAAACTGGAGCAGGAGAGCAGATGGAGCTTTTCCCTGTTCTAACATTAATCATTTGTGTTTCTGCCAAACTTTCTTCTCTGTGTGTGAAGCTCCGAGAGAAGAACATTTGTCAGAAGGACAGTTCCCTCTGGGTTACGCAAAACTACGGAACAGTGTTCTTACCAACACCGTGAACTGCCTTTCCATCACGGAAGACATACACACGAATATGAGTGTCCTAATGATTCAAATCCTTTCTAGTCTTTTTCTTTCACATGGGTTCTAGAGACTGAATCAAGTCTCCAGGCTTGCTCAAAAAGCACCTTTAAAAGTACACTCTTACATAGGAGTTTTGAGAAATATCCTTTAAATAATTAAATTGATTTTGTAGTTTAAAAACCTCCTTATGGAGGTTTAAGTTTCACAAGCCTATGGCTGAAAAACACAGGCTCTGTTTTCAAATACTACATAGAAATATGTAGATAAACTGTTATTATAAATATTTAGAGTCCACTGAGGGACAGAGTACAAGCTTGAAATTTTATCTCCCCTCGTCACTTCTGGCTGGTTCTCACTGGCAATCAGATTGTGCCAGCCTCAGTAATTGGAACCCATGGCAGTCATAATTAGGAAGGTAAATTTATTACAGTATCCATGTCAGGAGATGTAGCAAATAAAAGAGAAATTTCTTTTGGATAGCATCAGAGTTTGTGAATTGAGTTTTCCTGAATGAAAAAATGACAGCTCATTTTTTGCTGTATTTTCTCTTTTCATTAAACTACATCTGTTAACTGTTTTCAACCTCACAGGCACTGTAGTCTACTGACCTCTGATCTCTCTCAATCAGTCTCTCCTTTATTTCCCTCATCCATACTTTCTGATAAGCCAGCTATTAATCCTACTGTGCTTCCTTTCTATGTGATGAGTTGCTTTTCCCTTCTGGCTCTTAAGATTTTCTATCAACATTTTAATTATGACATGTCTGGGTTTTGAGCTAGAGAGATGGCCCAGTGATTAAGAGCACTGGCTGTTCTTGCTGAAGACCTAGGTTTGATTTCCAGCACCCACAGGCAGGTAACAACTGTCCATACTCCAGTTCCAGGGGATCCGATGCCCTCTCTGACCTCCATGGGAATGGCACAACACGGGTTCACTTACATGCAGGCAATACACTCATATACATAAAATAAAAATAATAAACTATTTTAAAAAAAGACACGTCTGGGTTTCTGTCTCCATGTATTTATCGTACTTGAATTTTATTGAATTCTTTGTACACCTAATACTTATCATCAAATCTGGGACGTTTTCAGATGTTCTATTGTCTTGTATTTTAAATGTTAGACCATCTGTCCTTTTCTCTTTCCTCTTGATATTCCCATTATTCACATTTGATGTGACTGTGATGGTCACATCTTCTGAGTCTTTTTCTGTTCTTAAATTGACGTATATTTCAACTTTTCAATTCCAGAATTTCCATTAAAAAAGATCTGTTCTATTCTCCAGTTTCTCCTTCATTCTTTAAACACAGTTTCCTTTAGGGGAAAAAAAAATCATAGCTGTTTTATTTCCCCCCTCTCTTTCGGGATAGTTTAAACTTAAAAAAAATTATTTATTATTATTTTTTAAATTTTATGTGTATGTGTGTATTGCCTGCATGTAG
>NW_008481576.1:0-4381 GCF_000622305.1 Nannospalax galili
GATCCGATGCCCTCTTCTGACCTCTGTGGGCATTGCACAACACAGGTGCACATGTAGGCAATACACTCATATGCATAAAATAAAATAAAAATAATAAATATATATATGGAATGACTCACAAATTTGCATATCATCTTTGTGCAGGGACCATGCCAACCTTCTCTGTGTTGTTCCAATCTTAGTACGTGTACTGCTGAAGCGAACATTGTATTTGAGTTCCTGTTTAAACTGACTTTTGTCTTCTCAGTACTCATTGGTTTACTAGGATAGGTGAAATTCCCTAGCCCTTAGTTTCCTTGTTTAAAAGGAATAAACCTTCCATATCAGGTTGCTATGATAACTCTATGAATTCTGCATATAACAGATAGAAAGCAACGCAAGATAAGCCCTCAATTTGAAAACTGCTTCAGGATGAGTAATTCACAAAGTAATAATGATACCCTAGACTGTGTCTTAGAGCCTCTATTTAAAAACAAAACCATACTGTCTAAAGTACCAGCTTCTCCTGACTTCACCACAGGGCCCCCTTCACCACCACATATGAGTGCAGATGTTCCAACACCTTATTCTATAGACAGCATGACTGGAGTGCACCGAGAAGGCTTAAAAGCACAAGGTAGTTTCATTTGGATCTTTTTCTGAGCATTCCTGGTGGAACTTGGCTAGTTTGGTGATGGGTAAATGGTAAAGTATACAGAAAGTTTCTTCTTCCATTCATAGGTGTAAAAGGCCCTGGTTTAATTTCAAAAACTATATCCTTCTAAACATAGTATGTGGACTAGCTTTTAAATTGTGTACAAGGTGAGATGAGAGAATTCATGTTAGAGAAATATCCCACCCTTCAGGGAAGACATCCCCTATGAAGCTCACTATCACAGTTTTGTTTTGTTTTTCTTTTAAGACAGGGTCTCACTATGTAGCTCTGGTTGGCCTGGAACTCCCATGTAGACCAGGCTGGCCTTGAATTCACAGCTATTCCCCTGCCTCTGGCTCCTCAATACTGGTATTAAAGGCAACACCACCACACCCAGCCCACAAACAATTTTTTAAAACACATCAGAATGCTATTTTAAATTCTTATTTGTCTAATTAAAGTGTTTGTTTCTTTGTTTGTTTTGTTATGCCGAGGATTGAACTCAGGGCCAGGTGTACTGCATACGAGGCAATGTGCCCTACCCTGAGCAACACTCCAGTCTAGAATGTTGTTATTTTTAATATGTTATTAAACTCTATCCAGTCAACATAGGGCTTAGCCATATGTCATTATGTTGTCCTTGGTAACCTAGTTTGTAAGAATTTAAATATATTTGTCTTGATGTATAATCTGTTTAATAGAAACATTCTAGAGTTCTCTAAACCCTATTGTTTAAAATGTACCAAGAAGTCTTTTTCGCATAAAAATTCCTGTTTATTAAGCAGTGATATGGGAAGAACTTATTTACATTTCAAGCACTACCAACATACATCATTTATGACAAAAAAGGCAAGCATTCCATAAGAAATGCTCAATCACTGTCAATCACAAACACTAAAATATACATAAACCAAAGCGCACCAGTGTGAACTCTATTAAATTCAGATAAACACAGAATTACCAACAGAACAAACAAAAAAACAAATAATTATCAGTGACTCACAGACCTATTTATACAATACACAAAATAACTTGGAAAGGTGTAACCATGGAAACATGATAGTCTAAATTTGGTGCCTTTAAATTTCAAATTTATTTAAACACTGTGCAAATGATGTCCTTACAAAATTTAAATGTTTCAAAAGCTGTCAAAGCTGATCATTGTTATCAAATCATTGATCAAAAGAGTTTCAACAGTAAATTAGTTGTCTTTAAAATTATTCAAATACTAGTTTAACAAAACTATGATAAAAATGTCAGCCAATTTTTTTTAGAAAAGTGTGATTTCCACAGTCACTGATTAGCAATTGAAAAACCTCAACTATTTGCAACAAATCCCATAATAGTCAAGTAATATTGAAACACGCTTTGATAGACTTTTCTTAAACTCACACTGTTTTAGGCAACTGCCTTTACTTCCTCTTATTAACTACTAATGAAGGAATGCTACTAGTTTTGGTTAATAAGTGATAACCACTGACATTTGAATAGTTCATTTAATATTTGATGCTATACATATTCCTAATGGCTTATATTTTTGTTTCAAAATCCAAATGACTAAGACATTACTTTGTAGCTCACTAGCTCCCAAACTGAAGATGCAATGCTTAGTGTGTATATCATTATGTAGATGAGCAATGGATGTTGTTTGACATGATTTAAATGGGTCAACAGTATTTTCCTGGTCACATTAATCATCTAGACAGCTAAAAGGGGGGGGGGGCTGGAAAACTAAAACTAGAGAATCTATTCACACAAATGGCACTCACCATTGGTGGGTTATCTAAGATGTTGTTAAGGAAAAGGAAGAGCTACAGACTTGGAACACATGTTTCATTATTTATTCAGAGACCCTAGCTCTAGTTTCAGAATTCAAGTGAACACCCACAGAGACAGATTACTGAGATACTGAACCATCGTTTTTTTTTTGTTTTGTTTTGTTTTGTTTTGTTTTTTTAATGCACTAGATGGAACTCTATGAAAACCTTTTCCATTCAAGAAGAATAAAATTTAAGGAGCCCAATCCCAAGTGAGACTGAGCCCTGAGGTGGAATTTCTAAAAGTAGATGGAGACATGCAGGACACAGCCCTCACCATGGACAGTGTCTCATCTTCACGTATTGAGGGTCCTGGGACGTGAAGAAGAGGGTCAGGAAGAAGAAAAGTAGAAGTGGCCTCTAGAATCATCTTGCCCATTCCTGAGTCAACAGGAAGCATCTGAGGATGCTTCCAGGTGTGAATTCCTATAACCTGTTCCCTTTCCTTCATGGCTGACCTTGCATTGGCTAGTAGAGCAAAAAGGTTTGGCCTGCATGGCTTGTCACCCTGTGAGAACACTCATCTAGAAACCAGTTTTCTAAGAACAAGTACGGAAGTGACCCACAGTCACTTGTCCCAGCAGAACCCTGTGGGGGGGTCTGTGGCAGCTCTAAAGAAGACAGGGCCTCCTGACTTTCATTCTTTGTGGGTTTTTCTTTCTTATGTAGCCCAGGTCAGCTTTGAACTTGCCATCCTCTGCCTCTCAGATTTTACATCCCATGTGCTTGTACTTTATTAAGCTGCTTTTTTTGAAAGTAGTTTATCTCTTTCCCTAATATATAGAAGTCAACTGTAACAAAAAATACAGACCTAAGTGATCCTTTTTCAGGGATTTCATAGTATTTTAACCAATGATGAGTACTAAGGTAGGTATATTTTTGGCCTTCTACAAGTATAACTGCACATGACTATTAAGTTTAATTTGTAGAATTTTTGAATTAAGAAATATGCATGCACTCATACACATAAAATAAAAACATTTTTAAAAAATATGTGAAATTTTTCCTCCACAAAAGTAGCAATTTATATTCCCAGTGGTATTTATTTCTCTATATTCTCACCAATGTTATTAATATTTTATTTATTTTCATCTTTAGAGACAGGGTATCATGTATCCCATGCTGACCATGAACTTCTTTTTTGTGTGTACATGGAATGTGTGTGTTTGTGTGGGGTGTGTGTGCCACAAAGCATGTGTGGAGGGCAGGGGAGAACCTCAGGTGGTGTCCTCTGCTTCTACCTTGTTAGAGGCATAGTCTCTCTTTTATTTGAGACACGGTCTCACTATGTTGCCCTGGCTAGCTTGGGACTCACTATGTAGACCAGGCTGGCCTCAAACGTACAGATCTCCACCTGCCTCTGCCTCTGGGACTAAAGGTGAGCCACCATGCCTGGCTGCAGCGGTCTCTCTGTTGTCAGCTACTGCGCTGTATATGCCAGGCATGCCAGCCCTCGAGTTTCTAGGGATTCTCTTGCCTCCACATTTCCATCAGAGCACTGGAATCACAGTGTTGCCTTGACAAACTTTATGTGGGTCTGGGAATTCAAACTCAGATCCTCATGCTTACTCTGCAAGTGCTTTACCCACTGAGCCATCTCCAGAACCTGACTTTGAGCTTCTGATCCTTCTGCCTCCGCCTCCCCATTGCAGGGATTATAAGAGTGTACCACCAGACCTTTTTGTACAGTGCTAGGAATCGAATGCAGGGATCTATGCTAACAACTGAGCAACATCTCCAGCCTTTACTCCTTTTTTGGTTTGTTCTGTTTATTTAAAATTTTTTTTATTATATTATGTGTATGTATATTGCCTGCATGTGTATAAGTGCACCCATGTCATGCAGTGCCCACGGAGGTCAGAGAAGGGAGTCAGATCCTCTGGAACTGGAGTTACAGATGGTTGTTAGCTGCAATGTGGGTGCTGGGAAT
>NW_008481577.1:0-3782 GCF_000622305.1 Nannospalax galili
GTGTGTGTGTGTGTGTGTGTGTGTGTGTGTGTGTGTGTGTTCAAGCATGCACCTTTTTGCCCATCTTTCTCCTGCTCCACTCCCCATCTATGGAAGTTATTGTTAACTATATTGGCAGAACATTTTTTGGTCTTTAGACTAGTAAGTGAAGTATTAACTCCTCCCCTCGGTACACACTCATCGCAGCTATATCTAAAACCACAAGAAAGTAATCAAAGAGAAAATTACTGGTTCTACCTTCTCCCTTTGTACTTCTCTTCTGGAGCAAAATCATTGGAAAATAAAGCTGCTGATGTGCGAGATGAAACATATGGTGCCTCCATAAGAGAGAAGCTGAAATGGCCTTGAACCTGCCGGACAAACCAGCTGTTTGCTGCCAGCCAGAGCAGCTAATCAGCTTTTTCCCCCTTAAAGTAACAGCCCTCTTTTCTCTCGATGATCAGTTTGCACATTAAATAGGATATTCTTTAAAGGGGAAAAGTGTCAGGCTTCTGTATTGCTCTGTGCTTTGGCGGGTCTCCAGTGCCTCTTTCCTACTCTGGGGGCTGCCTTACGCTCTAGTCATGCCTGTCTCCAGCCTGTGCACGTTTCTGCCAGTATCTATGTGAGAATGTTGCTCAAAGTGGAACTTGGAAAGGAGGAGGGAGGGGAAGAGAAGAAAGATGGAGCTGAGAGTTCCAGATGCCTGAGAAGAAATGTCTGTGTTTTGAACCTAGTGGTGTGGAGAGCACTAGCCTTGCTTCCCCTCATTTCTCCTTAAAAATATCTCAGGAGTTGAAGTGCTTCCTTACAAAATCTCCTTTAAAACCATCTTCTAAATGTTCTCTTCCGGCTCTGGCCATTTTCAGTTTCCCTTCAGTACAATGTGTTGGGGGGGGGCAGTTTGGCATTGGAAGAAAGGCTTTAGAAGATACAAGGAAATTCCATGTTAGGAAATCATTAGCAAAGGGTGACTTCGTCTGTTTTCCTGCCACTGACGCTGACAGTGACACAGATGTGTGGGTTGAAACAGGAACGTCATTGGATTTTTAAACTCAACCAGGAAATAGCCTGTTGCTGAGGAGGGGGTGGGGGGCTACACATTCACTGCTTGTTATGATAGGAGATTTGCTGTTGTCAATCCTTTCCAGTAAGGAAAAGGAATTTTCAAACTCGGCAGCACATTTAATGTTTTTCCCCCTTTAATATTTGACCAGCTAAAGACCTAAAATGCACCTGTTAGTGAATCATCCCTAGGACCCTCATTACTGTTTGGGGGTTAGGAAATGGACAGAAATTGATTTTAAACAAGTGGTTCTTCTGGCAGTAGTTCGACTTCCTTCTTTAAAGGGACTGTGCATATGTAGTAAACCCTTTTATTTTCAATGATTCTGATTTTTATTTTCCTGAAAGAGTACGTTACAGATCATTTGATGGGAAGCTGGGAAATGTGTTTTCTAGAAAACTTTCCCCTAATTAACAGAGCCATCTTGGGCATGTCCATCAACCCTCCTTGCTCTTTTGCCGTAACCTCTGAGTCTGATTCTCTTCCGGCTCCAGAGCATTGTGATTTGTGAACAAAATGGCCATTTTCTGGGAAAATGAAGCATCAAGTTCAACCTTGTGATTGGGGAAAACAGTGAGATAGATAAAGAAATGGAGCTTGAGAGGCAGCAAAAAGAGGGGAAATTTTAAAATGGCATAAGGCCAATCAAAACAATATTAAAGTGGGAAGTATTCTCTCTCTTGTATCTTTGCAAGTGTGAACTTTTAACCTAGAGTTATAGACAAGGGGACCCAGAAGCAACCCAGAGAGCCTCTTGCCCAGTATTCCTAATCCAGCCCTCTCGGGGCCTATTGATAGCAGGCTTCCTAATCACTGGGTTGGTCTAGAGATAACGGGATCTAAAGTCTTTGAAATTAGACTGGCACATTTCCAGAGGACTCATTAAATATAGAGCAGATTTGCTGCCTTGCAGTTATTTAGCAAAGGTTACGAGGACAAAAAGGCCTGACATCCACACACATGACCCACAGGGATATGGATTCAGAACTCAATGCTAAACCTTTTCTTAACCCTCCAGTTAGGTGCAATGTTTTGTAAAGAACATGTTTCCTACTCTAAGGATGCAGCAGCAGTACAAGAAGCTGCCAGTGTCCTGCTTGACGTTAATATTGATTTTTAGAAAAAAACGGATAGGAGTGGACATTATGAAGAAGGACCTTTTATCCTCTGAGTTCTTTGACAATTATCTTGCTGCCATAAATGTTGATACACATATAATGGATGTAATGAAAAAAATCTCCTTATCCAAGCAGAAAAGGCTGAGTGTTTGTTGGAGCAGATAGAGTGCTGAGAGTGTGAATAGACTAACCCAGATGTCACTGGGGTGGGAGATAAATGATGGAGGAACAGGAGCTGGTTACTATGGATCAGCACAATAAACCGACTCCCATCATACACCTCTCACAACGCCACCACCATCGAGGGGTAACCTAGGCAGCACCAGTCAACTGTATGGCAGGAAGCTTTGTTGGAACTAGGCTTATTTTTTAGACAGCAAGTCCTTAAATATCTTTAGGAATCTGAGAAGTAATTCTTCACAGACAGAATGTTGTGGTACATGCTTATCACTTGCTAGTGTCATGCCATTGTTGTTCTGGCCATAAATGTAGAAAGGAAGAAGAAAAGGTCCCCCAGAGCTGGGAGCTGCTAGATACAGAGTTCTCTATGGATGGGAGAAAGGGCACATGTTATAAGATATTCATATACATCCTGTGGGAGCCCGTGCCCAAATCATTCATAGCCCAGATCTGTTAGCTAGCTCTGGAGCATTTACAAAAAGGGAGCATATGGAAGCAAAACACTGGAGCTTCTCCTTGCCTCCTCACGCTCTCCTCCAGCTGTTTTCTTTTGTGTTCCATTTCAAGCACTTCCTTACTTTCCTTGGAACTTCGGGTTTTCTCCTAAAATACGACCTCCCTAATTTCCAAACAACTGGACATGTTATGATCTAAAAGGAACCCCTGTGGGAAGGAACTATGCCAAAAACATTGAACTCCCCAGAGCAAAGGTTTCCAGGGACAGGACCTACAGAGATCTTGGGCCAAAGAAGGAAAAAAAGCTCATTGCAAAATCTGGGAGAACTTTCCTTGCCCATATGGCCCCAGAGAAGGCACTAACCCATGGTTTTCCAGCTCTGCCCTTTGACACCAGGGTAGCCAGCGTTACTTTTTGTTCTATGCAGTCTAAGACCCAGTCCCATTTAGTTCCTTGGGGATACACCCAGCCACTTTACCTCACATAACCTGGTGTTTTCTCTACACAGCGAGTAACTATTAAGTAGGGTTTGACACATATCACTTTCTTAAGGCTGAAGATTTTTCCTTTGGTTCCATAAAAGGAATGATCTGGCTGGCTAGTGGATACCATCTTGTTAGAAGGAAGCTAGGCAAGTCAGCCGTTGCTTTTTCCTTTCTTCTACCTGGACATGAGGCTATTGGGACATATTTCTGCTGACTTTAGAAGAGGTTACAAGGGGCTGAAGGGCCTAAGTTACTGGATCTCATGGTCCTGGCTTGTGCTTTCTATCTTGAAATAGGTGTGTGGTCACCAGAGGCTGAGATCCAGTAGTCCTGAATGCTTTGATGAATCTGGAATGTTCTCCCTTTTCAATTGTCCCAAGCCACACTGCCACCCCATGAGTCAGTCATTGATGTCTTTTCCAGAATTTGAGCCTAAAACCTCTATTCTTGGTGCTGGAGAGATGGCTCAGTGGTTAAGAGCACTGGCTGCTCTTGCA
>NW_008481578.1:0-4459 GCF_000622305.1 Nannospalax galili
TTTTTTTTTTTTTTGGTCATTTTGAGACAGGGCCTCCCTGTAGCCCCAGCTCTCCTGGAACTCACTATTGTAGACCATTTTTATCTCAAATATGTGGCATGGAATTTTGCAAGAAAGATAAAAAGGACTAATAAATGATTGAGTCTCTTCATTACATTTCTTGGTGGACAGATAAAGTCCTGGCACTCTGGACAGGTGATGGAATCTATAATGAAGTGTCAGTAATCTCAAAAATGAGGAAAAATGAATATACAGCTCAGAGAATACAAAAACATGTAATAAAATGTTTAATTTTAATGCACTTTCTCTAAATTCATCAGCTGCTTCTTTCTTTTATAGTCTTGTCTTTTTAAACTTTATTTTGCTTGGTGCCAGTGCTTTCTGTTCTATGAAATTCTAACCCTAGCAGTGCCTTAGACATATCTCATAGATGAATAGGAAATTGCTAACAACGCAGGCTAACATAAAAAGGAAATAACAGAAGTAGGCCATGGCCAGGCCTGTCATAACATGTGTTGCCCAGGGTGTTATCCTGCCATCTCCAGAATGTTCTGCCAACTGGAGGAAGCTGTCATGCAGGGGCACTGTATCAATCTTCACATTTTCTTTAATGATACTGAAACATAATTTTAGCCTTCTGAAAGATATTTGGGCTCTGCTTTGATTTTGAGATCAGAAAGAGTGAGAGTAATATTTGTATTGGGAATTTACGCTCCCAAATAGTTCCAGGCATAGAAATGGAGTGAAGTCTCAGGACAACATTATGTAATAATATTATACAATAACCACATTCTGTGGTAAATATGTAGAATGAAGAACTTAAGGGAAGCTGTCTTCTGAACCCATTGCCAGGTTAATTAGAGTCAGATGCTGCACAACTTAAATCAGCTATAAGCCCACTTATGTACAGATTACAGATTCTCTGGCTCCCAGAGTTCAAATACTCTGTTTATCCTTCTAATTTCCTCCTTCACCAATTGGATCTCACTTATTTAGTTGTTAGCAACAGTCTACACAAATGCTAAGTAATTTCTCAATGTGAATTAATTTGATTATAAATGAAACCTCATTAGAAGCTATTATCCTGGTTTTATAGATTGAAAAATGAAGGTTTAAGTTAGAAAACCAAGTGTTAGTAAACCTAGAGTTTAAGTTTAAGAATGTTCATTTTCAGAGATTATAGATTTGAGAAATAGTCAGAGTCAGAAGGGCTGCAGGTTGAGAGAGTCCCAGCTCAGTAATGGCAGAATGAAAAGACTGAAGATGAACACTAGGTCTGGTACATGTTATCCCAGCACTGGACTGGCAGATTTCTGTTAGTTTGAGCCAGCCTGATCTATATAGTGAGTTCAAGCCCAGTTAGGGCTGCATAGTAAGGTCCTGTCTCAAAAATAGAAAGTAAAGGGAAAAGAAGAGAACATATCAAATGTTGGCCCCAAAATTTGATTATGGGGTAGGTATTCTTCACATAATTAGTCTTTATGTGATCAGAGACAAATGTAGTAAGTTGTGCAACAGAATCATGGTAATTCCAAGAAACCAAATACAAACTAATAGCCATTCAAAAGAAGGCAGAGAAGAAAAGTTGGATGGCTATGAAATAGAAGAGACTATATGAGTCAGTAGTACACACATACAGTATATTAAATATACAACATATTGATATGCATATATGTACTATCTAAAGCATATATGTAGTTAGCAAATATAATATATTTAAGATGCAAAATAATGTAAAGATTTTCAAAATATAAATTTGAAAGTATAAGGTATAGAGCAATATTATATATTACATATTGAAGTCAAAACTAGAAAAAAAATCTTTCAGATTTCTATTAGCCAAGTAAACTGGTAAATATTTTTATATTTTTACAGTGGAATATCATAAAGCAAAAAATATGGATTAGATATTGATGAATAAAATAGACTTAAATCTGAAGTACATAATGCCAAACCAAAAGCTGCAAAATGTTAGACACCAAATACTTTAAATAAAATCCCAAAACAGGGAAACATAATTTCAGAATTTAACTATCATGCACATGTGGCAAAGAATTAAATTTTGAAATGAATATAATAAAATTAAGAGCAAGGACAGTTTATCACTTGTTTGCTGTGTGCATGCATGCGTGTGTTTGTCTGTGTGTGTTGGCTGGCAATGTTCTTTAGTGTTATTTATTAATGTTATTGAACTGTGTTGTGACTCCATAGTGGTTCACTTTAAAATTCTTTACTCCTACATAAAATTATAATTTTATGTATGATACATTTAATGATTAATAACACAGTAAGTTAAAATATAGGATGATTTGCAAAATGCACTTTGTTTATATTTGTGTGTAAGGAACTTAGTATATTTAATTTATTAGTGATTGTATATACATGGATATATTTTTGAAGAATAATAACTTTAAAGTGTGGTTAAGTTGATAGTAAAGAAATAAGGCAAAACTTATACTCTTAATTTCTTCGAGAAAATACCCTCTGAGGCTTTTATTTCCATCCCTAAAGAACTCTTTTATACTCATTTACTATAAGAGCTATGGTTTTTTAAACCTTTTAAATAATTTATTACATCTACAGCATGTCAGCTATGTCTGTCTTTAATCAAATATGTAAAATGTAGTTGTTTTAGCTAGCTTACAGTAAAATATCTGAAGTCTGATCTCAAGTAGTTTTCAATTAGTTACCTTGAAATATAGCTTTGATATTAACCAAGTTCCATGACATAAATTTGTAATATAATACATCCCTGAAAATAGGAAATTGATGTAAGGACACCGAATAATGAATTAACCACACTAAGTAGATGAACTATTGCTTTGCTCATTTTTATTGTGTTCAAGTTTATTAGCTGAAAATGACAGGAGAAAAAGCAAAATAAATATTGAAAACAGATGGCAATTATCACAGAGATCTGCAACTGGTCAACATGCTGTGAATAAGAGGCTGCGCAGGCAAAGCCCTAATTGGGACATCTACATCACATCCCTTCCCTCAAGGCTCCAGGATCATCCCTAAAGTGGAGCACAAAGACTGAAAGAGCCAGAGTGGGTAGAGGACTACAAGGAAACTGTTCCCGACAGCAGGGTAGTTGAAGTTATCAACTCAGCAACTGTGACAGTATGCAGAAGCACTGCTCAAGCTCAGCTGAGCAAAGACATCCCTGCAGGTATCAGAGAAGTGGGCACGAACTCTCACCTCTAGCTGAGAAACCATTGGCTTTTGGTAGCTACTGGGAGAGGAAGAGTCTGTTAATTTTAAATGTATGAAGGGGGCTGGAGACATGACTCAACAGTTAAGAGCACTGACTACTTGCAGAGGACCTAGGATGATTACCAGTATCCACATCGTGGCTAACAACCATCTGTAACTCCAGTCCCAGGGTTATCTGAAACTCCTTTCTGACCTCCATGGGCATTGCATGACACAGGTGCACTTAAATGCAGGTAATACACTCATACACATAAAATAAAAAATAAATAAATAATTTTAACATGTGATTCCTTTAAGTGGGTCAGAGTGTGGGTCCACATCCAAGAATATTTCAACAATATGTGTTGGAATGGATGGAGAAAGAAAATGAACATGAAATTATTTGGGTAGGGAGGTGGGGGTATATCTGAGAGGAGTTGGGGAAAGGGGAAATACAATCAAATTATCTTATAAGAAACTCTCGAAGAATTAACAAAAATAATAAAGAAATATTACTATAAAAAGTTTGTGCCCTTAGCTTTGACCTAAGGAAGAGTTTCCTACAGTTGCACAGTAAGTTAAGAAGGTGCTTTCCTACACGTGCTTCTTTTGAACTGCAGAGAAAGCCCGCCCCTCTCTCTTGAAAAGCAACTGAGGAACTGCTCAGGATGAGCGAGTATGTGACCCAACTGACTGTGGATCCCAGCCTTTGGGCTTCAGAGAAATCTGCTGGGGTCTTTTAAAATCCAAAGTGTGTTTGGATTTTATGGAAGTAGCATACAAGTATGGATGAAGGAGTTTCTACATTCTATCATGAACCTTTGTAAAAATAAACCTTTAAGCATAAATCTTTTATTATTCCTTTAAAAAATGAAATTGATCCTATTTACCTTAAGGTGCTGTTTCCCTATTATAGCATATATAGGTATGATACATGTATTGTCTCTGAAATGTACTTTGATATAGAGTTAATAGTCTATGATTCTGACCAAACATAGTCTAATAAAAAGTTATATATGAAAGTTTATATAAGAATAGATAAATGCGGATCAAGTCCCACATCTCATCATTACATTGTACTTCATTTTTTCTTGCCTTTCCAGCATCTTGAGTAGCAGTGTTAAATCATTTATTTGGGCTCTTTCTAATTTTAAATGTAGGCACTTAGAGCTATAAACTTCCTTTTTAAGACTGCTTTTAAAATGTCCCAGATGTTGTGTTGTGTTGTATTGTCCTTTTCACTGAATTCCAGGAATTCTTTTAT
>NW_008481579.1:0-4469 GCF_000622305.1 Nannospalax galili
CGGGTGCACTCACACACATGCAGACAATACACTCATACACATAAAAATAATTTTAAAAAATTTAAAAGATCATAAGAAATATAAATACTTCACAATTTTTACTCAATAATTTTCATTTTAACAACTATCCATAGTCTTTGTTAGAAATGAGTTTCACTTCTACAAAACCTTTGTATTAAATGATCATCAGATATTGGACTGTAGTGACAAGAAACAAACAGTAGAGGGCACTTTTGTTCTCTAACAAAACTGATTCCAAAATCTTTTTACTTCAGCAAAATAGTGAAGCTTAAACAACACAGTAAAGGTTAAAAAAAATTTTTAACAAGCAAGCTCCTCCACTTCCTATAGCCTAACCAAAGATATCTCAGGTTACCTGAAGCTTCTTTCTTTAATCAGTTCATAAAGAAATTTGTGCTCTATGGAAAAACAAATTATTCTGAGAAATATAAAGCAGTGATCCATCATTTCAAGAACAGTGTATTTCTCCTAGTTTGTATTGAAACTCACTAAAGTTAGCCTGCAAACTTAGGCATGTCCTCCAGGTCCCTTTAAAGTCATTTTTATCATCATCCTTGTCCTTGGTCATCATTTCATGGCTCCGTAGGTACATAAAGATTTATATATGCGAGAGAACATGCTAAGGAAGGTAATATACAATTAAATGTAAATTATATTGTTCAATGTGTAAATGACCTTGAGAAAGTCACTACGATTTCTTGGACCTCAGTTTTGACATTTTATGAATGAAGTTCTATATTTATCAACTCGACAACAGTGTCATCAGTACTTATTTTGTATTATTTTCTAACAAATTTGATGATCTCACCATATTTATTGTGATTCTTAGACAATTAGGTTAAAAGCTCCAACTGAATTTTGACAAAAACTATGGAGTTTACCTCCCTAAAGTGCTGTAAGACACATCTTATTCAAAATGAGCACCCAATTTGGGAGACCTGAGGACCTTCAAAGACAATCTGTAGACTTCACACACTTCACATCGAAGACTTAAACACAGGGGCTGAAATTATACCATTACCAAATATCTTAGGGATGCAATATTATCAGAAATTCTACATGTAGTTGTTGGGTCAAAATGAGCAATAATGAATATTTTCAAACCCAGTAAAAGATTGTTCTACAGTTCCAGAACAGTGTACTCATTTTCCACTTGAAACATCAGGGAGCAAATATCAGCAGCTTTGCATTCATACCATTTTGTCTATATTGGGTGCTCAAAAGTTGGAGGAACTGAGGACCCCTTGAAGAGACACAGCAACTCCCTCGGAACAGACAGACATGGAGAGCTTTGCTTGGTCCCCTCCACATCCAAACTCAGTGTCTGGGGCTCTATCCACTTTCATTATATCCCTTAGAGAAGAAATTATTTATCACTCATGGTGTTGCCTGAGGCTGGACCTATCTGGAAATACCTCATTACTGTCTAGAAGTCAAACTAAAACAAGAAAAATATCTGGACCAGAAGATTTAGCAAGAATTTAGTGAAAATGAAATGGAGAAAAGTATCTGAATTCAGAGATTATCTTCTAAGATGTTTGTGCACAGATCCTCATGTTACAATGTGTTGCAAATCATATTTGCTTCTAGCATGAAAAGAAAAAGAGTATTAATTCAATGGTAAGGATGGGGCACAGACATGTTTTCATGTTTATAAAAAGGATTTGGCTAAAGTCCTTCAAGAACAGGACCAGAAATTAGGCAAGATCAATGGAATTAAAGAATACAAAGTATAAGTATTTGTTGATTCTACTCAAAAATAGGTATTTAGTCTGATGTAGGAAATGAAAGGGAGAGTTCCAGTTCTACACAACAAAGCCCCTGTGTCTCATGTGGGGCCTTCAGTATTTGACAGTACCTGCCTGCCAGCCTCTTGTCTATCACCATCTACCTCACTTCTATGATCAATAGACAGCTAAGCATTCCACAAATCTTAGAGTCAGTGTTGCCCAAGTTTCCTAGGGTCTCTTGCCCCTGGCGCTATTAGACAAACCACATAACATACCTTTATCTGAATTTTTCATAGTTTGTATCTTTGTGGGGGGGTGACTTACAAAGACACGAACACCCGACACCCAGCACCCAGCTCTGCACAGCTCGGCCCGCCATTCCAGATCACTTCCGCGCCCACCCACAGTCTCTGTTAGCTTTTGCCCACGCGTGGGCCTGCAGTCTTACCCCAGGTCTGGTTGTGTCCACGGGTGAGACCTTGGGGCCATCTTTCGTACTCCACTTCTATTCAACATGGCTCCCAAAAGCCCCTCCCCCCTCTGCTAACTCTCCGCAGTCAATTCTCCACAGCAGACCCCACCCCTGGGAGGAACCAGGCCACATGGGACACGGTGTGATGTAAGGCCCCCTAAAACCAGAATCTTCTGTTATCACTCGTCACCTGGGGAAACCCTATCTGACCACAAACGCTAGCCTCTAAACCACCTTCTCTATTTAAGCACTTGTTAGCTCCCTCTGCCCACCTCCAGTAAGTGAAATTAACCGCCCCTCCCTCTGTAGCATAAACCTGATGCTCGCCATGGCACACAGAAGTGAATTCAGTTCACAGCCTTATTTCCCTCTGCATTGTGCATTCTTAGGAGAAGCATGGTCTAATTCTTTCTGTATCCCTACCTCCTAGAGCAGCACTGGCACACAATGAGAAATAGATCCATATTTTTTAAATAAAGAAGAGGAGAAATTAGTCAGCAGACTGCTGTGATAAGTCAGTCATCCTAAATTCAGAAGCTGGGACTACATATGAAAAATTAAAGATTAAAATAGTACAGATTAAATTAGACGAGTGGCAAGTGAGGAATAACAAGAACCAGAAGATGATTATAGCCAAAAGACTATATAGTCAAAAGACTGAGGGAATGTAGATAGAGGTTATTGTAAACATGAGAAGAGCAGAAGAGAACTAATATGGACTTCTTTCTTAGGCATTTTGAACTTGACAGGGCTTTCCATTCATAGAAAGCTAGCAGATCATTGTGATTTCCGAGTGAAAACTTTCAAAGAAGTTAAGGACTTCAAGGACATGACAGTAGAAAGCATGGAGTGTGGGACACTGAAGAGAAAGGGAAGCAGTGACCAGCCTTGGGGTCCCCTCTCTGTAAACATTAAAGGGCTGGAGAGAAGAAAATGAAGGAATCTGATGAGAAACCGCAGGACATACTCTAAAGCCATGGGATGTCACAGGAGCCCAGAAAGAGGACCACAGCTGTACATTGAGTCCAATCTGGAGAAGGGTTTTAGAACCTTCTCTGTAGTGACCTCTGAGAGAGCAGCTTCACCTGAAGAAGGGACAGAATGCAGGAGTCATGGTAGTGGGATGAGGACAGGGAGAGTGGTCTACTCTCTGATGTGTCCGTTGTAGTAGGGATGAGGGATGTTATTGTAAGTTCTGTGACTTGCTTCTGGTTGTGACTTACATTGTCTTTTAATTGAATGTTGGTGTAATCACATTCCACTAAAGCTTCAACTTCGCAAAGATACTAATCAATTTAAGATGATAACAATGTAATATATGGAACTAGTGATACAGCTTAGTGGTATCTAAGTGGAAAGTAGTTTGAGAGTTCGTTTTTGCTCTTTAAGTACACACAATTCTTCATATATATTAACTGTCGTGGGTTTTTGTTTATCTGTTTGTTTGTTGTTTGTTTGTTTGTTTTGGTAAGGTAAATTGTCCTAAAAAGATAAACCAGGAAAAAAAGTTTTTTGGTCTTTTTGAGACAAGGTCTCCCAGCAACCCCAACTGGCCTGTAACTCACTATGTAGAACAAGCTGGCTTTGAACTCACAGGGATCTGCCTGCCTCTGCCTCCCAGATGCTGGGACTAAAGGCATCCACCACCACACTCAGCATAAACCTGGAAAATTTTAAAGGGTCTCTTCACAGAAATGCAGAGACACAGATATGGATACAGAGTAGTATTAAATCTAATTGTGCTTACTGCTCAAAGCTGTCAGGGCCTGCTTGTGAGCCTCAACACTTGAACACGTCATTTTAAAAAATATATTTTTTATCGATTCTTTGAGAATTTCATGCAGTGTATTTTGATCCTATACAGATGCTCTCCCCCATCTCCTGTGAGACCACTCACCTTACTACCCTCTCTGAACTTCTGTCCTCTGTTATTTTTTAAAGGCCTGTCGAGTCTAATTCCTGTTCCCCAGATGCTCTTGGGTGTGGGCCCATCTCCAAGAGCCTGGTCAACCAACCAGCATTACATTCTTAAGGAAAATTGACTCTTCCTTTCCAGCAGCTATCAGTTACCCATGTTTCTTCAGTTAGGTCGGTGGCTTCTTGCCCATCTCCATGCTCCATGCTGGGATTTTGTCAGGCTTAGGCTTGCCCTGTTGTGCCTGGAAGACATAGTTTCCTTGTAGTTGTTCCCTGTTTCTGGCTCTTACAATCTTTCCACTCCCTCTTCCACAATGATCCCTGAGCCT
>NW_008481580.1:0-4468 GCF_000622305.1 Nannospalax galili
TTATAGTCTGGACCAGTTCAATTTATGGGGCTTTTTGCTACTCTAACAATGTCACCGAAACCAGTGGTCTCCAATGAGTTAGAATTCAGAGAACCCAGTGTGATGTCACTGTAACTAATGGCCTCCATAAAGCCCTTACTTCCATACGGGCACACTTTCTGAAGCTTTGGGGGGACATAGATTTTGGGGGGCAACATTCAGTCCATGTCTGTGCTCGGTGTGGCTTTTTTAAGATGACGTATACCTTCTTTCCCATACTCTTTCGCCCTTGACTTCCTTTCCCCCGCCCTCTCTTCCTCCCTTCTTTCCTCTCCCTCTGTGCTGAAAGAGTTGCTTGAGACCCTGAGTGATTTGAAGGCTCCCCCGCCCACTGGCGGCACAGTTGAGTTTGGATTTGGGCTTTGGGATGGCATTTGTGACTGTGGACAAGGCAGGGAGGTCTGGCAGCAGAGCCTCATGAAATATTCATACTCGGCAATAATCTTCCTGGGCAGCAGCAGAGGCCAGGCTTCACCCGGCACTGTTGATTTAAGGACACAGTTAATTATCTCCTGCCAAAGATAATAAACCTGCCTAAGGTCAGTCCCTGCCTGAGCAGCATCCCAAAGCCCCTGCAGCCTGTGGACCTATCTCCAGGTTCTCAACCTGCAGTGCATGGGGGCCATCATCTGTACCTGGGAGAAAATCTGAGCCTAGCAGGTGTGGGCCAGCAGTGTCTGTTGAGGGTGTCTCCTCACCTCTCCAGGCCTCAGCCACGTCATCTCTAAAATGGGAAGCCAGGGGGATGGCTCAGTCAGTATAGTGCTTCCTGTGTAACCTTGAGAACCCAAGTTTAATCCCCAGTACCCATGCTAAAATTCATATGTGGTGGCATGTACCTGTAATCCCAATACTAAAGAGGCAGAGACAGGTGGATTCCTGGGGCCTGTTAGTCAGCCAGGCTAGCCAAATTGGTGAACCCTGGGTTCCAGTGAAAGACCATCTCAAAAGGTAAAAGTGAAGAAGTGACTGAGGAACACAATGTGGACTCGCCCCGACTGCCACATGTGCACACACACACAAGCCTGTACACACATACACGCAAATAATACAGTATAATGAGAGATACCCAGGTGTGGTGTGGTGGCACATACCTACAATCCTAGCATTCTTGGAGTGGAGGCAGGAAATGCTCCCCAGGGAGGGAAGGCCGGTAGGTCATGATGCTCTCTGGCATGAGCAATCAGGGAAGGTGGCTTCAGGAGGTGGCAGAGCAGGGCTAGCAGAAGGCAAGGGAGAGGGCCTCGGGACTACTTGGGAGAAAAGTCATGTTGACCTAAGGTGCCTCAGGCACTGGGGGAGCAGAGTGAGGGACCAGAAAGGGGGTGACAGTGAGACAGATGAAGCTGGATGGATGAAAAGGGTTCATAGACCTGGGAGAGGATGGATGATTGGGCTGAGCTGTGACGGGCTCAGGTACCACGCTGAAGCATCATTGTGGCCACTGAGTACAGTGAGTGTGTGCATGTGTTCATATGTGTGTGCACATTCACATGAGAGGTTTGTTGGGGGTCAGGTAGCAGTAGAAGTGGGGTGACAAAGGAAATGCACAAAAAACTTGGGCGAGACAAGCCCTTGGGGACACAGGAAACATTTGTTCTGTGAATGGCTCTTTCCCACTGCTGTTCTCTTTTGAAGTGGCCCATTCTCACCCGTGACCACTTCTGGGTCTCAGGACACCTGAATCCATAGGCTTCAATGCCATGGGGTCTCCAGGGCCCCACGTCCAGCTGGTCCATAGGAAATCCGATCCAAAAGGGGCCCCTATCACTTTTCTAGTCACTGTGGTCAAATATCTCACAAGAAGCAACTATGGAGGAAGGGTTTATTTTGGCTCATGGTTCAGGGGATTTCAGGCAATCATGTGGGGATGGTGGGGTAGCAAGACAGCTTCTTACTGCTGTCCAGGGCAGCAGTTCACAACTTGATTGGGAAGCAGAGAGAGGGCTGAAGACAGGTGAGGCTGTAACTCTCAAGGCCTGCCCCATAGTGATCTATTTCCTTCAACTAGGACCCACCTCCCAAAGGCTCCACAACTTCCCAAAACAGCACCACCAGTGGGGGAGCAAGTGTTCAAACACATGAGCCTGTCGGGAATGTGTCACACTCAACTCAATGCAGGGACCATGAGCAAGTGTTGAACAAGCAGGGCCTAGAGAACTGGGTCACTGCTTAAACGCATGTACTGCTCTTACAGAGGACCCCTGAATTTGGTTCCCAGCAACCACATCAGGTGACTCTCAATCACCTGTAACTCCAGTTCCAGGGAATCGGATACCCTCTTGTGGCCTTCCCAGGCATCTGCATTCATGTGCACATACATGCAAGCAAATACACACACATACATATGATTAAAAACTTTGATAAAAAATAAATCCATGATTTGAGGCTACAGGCTCTGTGGTAGAATCCCACACTTCCTTGGGCAGGGCAAGATTTGGGTACTGGGGACACTGTCCTCAACTCTGGGCTCCCAAAGACACGCTTGTATTTCTTGGTATTCCAAATCCTCCCCCTGCCCAGGGACTCTGGCTGGCAAGCAGAACCTTGGTGGGCTTTGAGCTGATCTTCATCCAGCAGGATATGTGAGCCCCTAAAGGGTTGGGTGGTGGCTTCCCAGGTGCTAGACAGGACCCTTTGTCCAATTGCTGCATGCCCCAGACAGAAACCAGGGCTCATGAGCTTCACCGCAGCATGGGCACAGGAACTCTCCAGACCTTTCTAGAAAGCTCTCTGGATGCCAACTCTCAGAGGGGTTTGAAGGTATAGAGATGCAGCTCTTCCCCCAAGATGACAGAGGCAGAGCAGGCCTGGATAACACCTTTAGGAGAAGACCTTGACGGCCTTACTCAGTTCACAAATGTGGCTCAGGGATTGAGGAGCTTTGGGGTGTCGACGCTCTCTCCCATTTCTTCCCTTCCATGCTCTTCCCCAGCTTACATTTTGGATGTTCTACAGCATGACCTTGTAACTCCAGGAGCCCCAGTCCCAGCCCCTGGTTGGGCAGGATAGCCGGGTACAGAGGGGCCTGGAGACCTGCTTCTGTTGCCCCAGATGGCCACCCCTTTTCATTGTTAAATATTCATGTTTCCAGGCTGCAAAGCCATCAGTCTGGCTGCTGCCGAGTTTTATTATCAGCTCACTCCTTCTAAAGGTCAGGGATGGGTTTTTAGCAGACAGATAGGCCTCCAGCATCACCCATCCCCAGGACTCGTCTATCAATAAAGATGGGCTGTGGAAATGAAGGCAACTCGCTCCCTATCCCCAATCAATGTCCATCTGTCATCTCTGTCAATAACTGCTGCAGTCCAATCTTAACCCTGACAGAAAGGCACCAGGGGTGGCCTGATAATGCTCTGTGTGGTACACCCCACCTTGCTGGGCTGGAATTAAGTTGGCTCTTTCACGAATGAAACTGACTCCTGGGGTCTCTGCAAGCTGGAAATTCAAAGGCTCTTGGCAGAAGCCAAGAGGAGCAGGAATATTAAGACAACACATATGGGTGGCCCCTGTCTTCACATTGATCATGGGGTCACGGTGCTTTGGGCAGGTAGGAAACAGCATCTGCATGAGGTGATGTTGAAAGAAGACAGTCGAGATGTAGCAAGCACAGTGGGCTAGCCTGTGGCTACCTTCCAGCAGCAGCTGTTGAAAGTCAGCCTTAAGAGTCCCTGTAAACTTATCCTAAACCACTGTTCTCCTGCATGCATGCATAAGCTGAGGCTTAGGCCTGGGAGAATTTGCTTGAAGGGTGAGGACTATATCCCTCAGGCAAAGCTCTAGTTGCAGTCTCTGAGGCCCAAGACCAGATGACCAGGAAACACCCTTGTTAATTACTTCTCTCACTGCTATGACCAAATACCTGACAAAAGTAACCTAAAGAGAGAAAGGTTTCTTCTGGCTCACAGTTAGAAGGTACAGTCCACTACTGTGGGAGAGTCATGGTGGTGTGGACGGCTTGGTGGTGCGGGAAGTCATGGTGGTGTGGGAAGTCACGGTGGTGCGGGAAGTCATGGTGGCAGGAGTGCAGGTAAGGCTGCTGGTCACATTGTATCCATCATCAGGAAGCAGAGAGAGATAAATGTTGCTGCTCAGTTCCCTTTTTTTATTTGACTCAGTGTGGGACCCCAGCCCATGGAATGGTGTCATCCACATTGAGGGTGTGTCTTCCCTCCTCAGACCATTCTACAAGCGTCCTTGCAGACACAGCCAAATGTGTGTCTCCTAGGTGATTCCAAACCCAGTCAAGTTGTCAATGAAGATGAGCTTCAATAACTCTGTTGGTAATGTGACCTGCTCCCTTCTTTGCCTCCAGCCCACAATTTCTGTGCGTTAGAATCATGTTCTTTGGGGCTGGAGAGATGGCTCTGTGGTTAAAAACGCTGACTGTTCTTGCAGAAGACCTGGGTTCAAATCCCAGCACCCACAT
>NW_008481581.1:0-4471 GCF_000622305.1 Nannospalax galili
GAAGGAAGGAAGGAAGGGAAGGAGGGAGGGAGGGAGGGAGGAAGGAAGGAAAGAGACATGTCACATGTAGCTGCAAATGAATACACAGTACACATATTATAAGCCTAGATATTATGGATGGTATAACATCACTAGAACTGACCCACCTGTTCCAGGGTGGATTGAGAGAGGCTGTATTCCTCCAGGTCAAAGTTCTGTTTAACTGCATAAGGAAAAATACTTATTAGGAGTGCATATATTTTTCTCTTTTTAGCCTCATACGTCCACATGTAGCACACATAATTAAAATCTGAAATACTTTAAGGCAATTATTTGTGTATGTCTTCAGTATATCACTTAGTTAAAAATATTGTATGAAAATTTAAAAGCTCAATAAAAAATACATTGACACATTCACTTAGACTTGAGGAGTAATGACTTGTGTTAAACATGAATGTTTGTGGACTTTTGGATTCTAGATTTAAGGGAGGAAATGATGCCGCCAATTTCCTTTCCTGTATGTGAGGCAATGATCTGCACATCCAGCACAGGAGGTCACTTGAGAAAGTTCGCCTCAGAAGATTATAGAGAAGTGTGCCTGAGATTTGCTGGGGAGTCAAGCTCTTTATAAAGACTTCCTTCTAAAAGCCACTGAAGAGTCTCCTAATTGAACTTAACCCTTCTTGTTAACCAAAATAGATTGGGGATGGCAGTTAGAGTTTGGATAGAAGCCCAAAAGACTGGAAATATACCACCAAAGTCTGAGGTTAGTGCTGGGTTCAGTGCTGAGCCTCGGAGGGCAGAAAATAAGCATGTAGTTCAGAGAGCAGGGATTCTCAGCTCAGAGAATAGAAGGAAGACATGCCAGTCTGGTTGTAGACTCTGTCAACGGGAATTAGAAGGGTTTTCTAGAACCAAGAGATCTGACAGGATGGGTGACAAGCAAGTGAGATACCATTGAGCAGTACAATGAAAATCAATACAGGGAAGAATTCAGACCAGCAGAGTCCACAGTAGAGGGGTGAATGGGAGAGGATGGTAAAGACGATCTTAACCTGCGATGAGGGTACAGGGTGCTGGGTTTGAAGCACAGCAGACCCAAGAGGGTCACTGCAATAGTCAGACAGGAGACAGTTTCTTTCTTTTGAATTTTTGAGACAGTGTCTCACTCTGTAGCTTAGGCTGGCCTCAAACTTGTGGCAATCCCCCTGCCTCAGTCTCCAGAGTGCCTAGCATTTATAGGCATGAGCCACAATACCTAGCTGTTGGTTTCTTAATATATCACCTAAGGCAATAAAACAATATACCAGTCTTTAAAATTTTAATTTAAAGTTAATATACGCATCAATGTTCCAAAAGGAGGCATTTTATTTAAATGTAAAATTTGACACAGGTTGTACCAATATATATGCAGAAATACATGGAAAAAAAAAAAAACCCAGAAAGCAAAAGTAGGAATTATTCCCATGTTCCTCTGCCATAAACAGAGTTCCCTTCGGTCTTTGGTGTTAGTGCTTCTAAAATTCAGCATGGGATTTTAACTTTTACATTTGATGTGTTATGTCACATTTCACTTTTTTTTATCAGGACAAATTATTGTATGAAAATGATCTTCTGCCAAAGGTTTGACTTCAAAACCATAGCTCTTACCTTTCTCTAACTTGAAGAAAGCTTGGGCTAGGGGCCACACATCTTCCACTGGTACCTTATAAACCATCAGAGATGAAAACCTGAGAGCAGAGGAGAGAGGTCCATCTGGGGTAGATGTAAATTAACTGCAATTACTCTGGTCAATTATTATTTTTAATTGGGGTTAAGAACGCTTTATAGAAGCTAGAAAGATGGCTCAGTGGTTAAGAGCACTGGCTGCTGTTAACATGACCTCTACCAACCATCGGTAACTCCAGTTCTAGGGCATCTGACGCCCTCTTCTGACCTCTTTGAGCACTGCACAACACAGGTGCACTTACACACATGCAGGCAAAACACTAATTCATGTAAAATAAAAAATAATAAATAAAATATTAAAACAGAATGCTTTATAACAGTTCTACTCTCATTAAATTTTTTGTGTCTATGTGTGTGAATGGGTGTTTGTGTGTATGTGGGTGCACACGTGTGTGCTGTGTGGGGTGTATGTGTATGGGTATATGGGAGCCAGAGGACAACCTTGGTATTGTTCCTCAGACACCATCCACCTTAATTTTTGGTTTTTGAAAGGGTCCGTCTATGGCCTGGAGCCAGTGAAGTAGTTGAACAGGTGAGGCCAGCCGGCCAGTGAGCCCAGGGATCCTCCTGTCCCTGGGTCCCACCTCCGAGAGCTAGGATTACCACTACCACACTCTTGATTTTTTTTTAAAATTTCCTGTGAATTCTGGGATTAACCTCAGATCCTGGTGCTTGTAAGGCAAGTACTTTATTGACTGAGCAAGCTCCCTAGCCTGCTACCAAGCTTTTAAGTGCAGAATAGATTAATGGTAGCGGTGAGTGAAGTGTTGTGCAGCTGATCTACAGAAGTTGTTCATGTGCTTGCCTCAAACTCCTCATTTTCCTTCTTCAACCTCTAGCAACCAATATTCCGTTTTTGACACTAAGAATTTGACTGTTTTAGATACTTCATACGTGGAGTCATATAGTTTTTAACTTTATGAGACTAGTTTATTTCACTTAGTGTGAGGTCCTTAAGACTGTGTATTGAAGTTTCTTTTTTTAAAGACTTAACAGCATTCCATCACATGCATATACAACTTTTAAAAAAATTTATTCATCTGTTAGTGGACACCAAGACTGTTACCATGTTTTAGATATTATAAATAATTGTGCAATGACCATAAAGGTGGAGATGTCTATGTGAGATCCAGATTGCAATTCTTTGGGACACACCCCTTGCACTGGAATTGTTGGATTGTACGGCAGTTTTCACACTGTGTCTAGCAGTTGCACAGTTCCGCATTTCCATGAACAGAATCCAAATGTTCTACTTTCCCCACACCCTTGCCAACAGCTGTCTTTATTTTTAAAACTCATATCCATTCTGAAATCTGTGAGGTGGTAGCTCATTGTGGTTTTGTTTTCCCTGATGACGAGTGACAAGGAGTGATTTTTGCATACCTGTCAGATATTTGTATACTTTTCTGGAGAAATTTCTACTCATTTAAAAACTGGATTGTTAGGATTTTTATAGCTATCAAAGTTTCTTAAATATTTTGGGAATTAATCTGTATCAGATACTTAGCTTCATCGTGTTCTTCAGGCTGCCTTTTTACTCTATTGAACATTTCTTTTGCTGTCTGAAAGCTTTCGTGGGTGGTGTAATCCTGTGTGTTTCTGTTTATATTGCCTATGATTTTGGTGTCGTGTTCACGAACTCATCCCCAAGGCCAATGTCATGGGGTTTTTCATAGATATTTTCTCTTAGGAGTTTTCAATTTTGAGTCTCAGGTAAGTTTAATAGATTTTTTCAGTTGGTTTTTTGTTATTTGTTGCAAGTTTTATTTATTGCAACATTTTTGTTGTTGTTATTGAAGGCTATCTTTTATCTCTATTGTATATTCTTGGCACCTGAGTTGAAGAGAAAATGATCATATAGATAACTTTATTCTGAGAACTCTTCTCTCTTCCATTGGTCTGCATGTCTGTCTTTGTGAAAATGCCATATTGTTTTGATTACTGTATCTTGTGTCTACGTAACAAGAGTGTTTAGTGAAAGTGAAAAGCTATAGTCTAAAAGAGGAAGCCGCAGAAGACCTGGGGAAGAATAAGACCTGGAGTTTTGTATTCTTGACTTCTTGAGTGGGAACTAAGTAGGCATGGCGTAGAGACCATCAGATTTGCCAGAATCATTTCTCCTTACTTTCCAAGATGAACACTTGCTGCTTGACTTCATCCCCCATCCAAGTTGTGACACTATTAAGTTCTTAAAGTTTCAAATGAGTTTCTGATTAGGAGACTAGGAATTTATCACTGAAGAATGTCAGCCAAGGGAGCTGGAGAGATGGCTACGGAATATTTTAAAGCAATTGATGTGAAGATCACAGGGACTATTTTGTTTCTGAAGATGCTATATATAGCTTTAGTTATGGGGCAATCATTTTCATCCATTTTGCTCATTCCTGTCCTTTTGATAATAGTTCTTTCTAGTCACAGGCTGCATGTTGGGCTACAGTATTGCTTTTGTATTATACACCACTGTAGAAATATATTTCCCATATTGTCATTTTTGACTTATATCTCTGTATTATCTCCCCCCATGCCGGTCCTAAGTCATCTTTTTGATGTAGTAAATTCTAGGTGTGAAAATAACCCTTCCGTTAACCTTTAACTTTGGCTGTTTCTTTACAAAGAATGGTTCTATTCCCAGAATCTTTACACAACTCAGTGTTAATAGATTTGAAAAAAAAATTAGATTTTCCCTGTTAGCTTTGTTTTGTGAACTGACGTGCCTCCTAGTGCAGGTCCTCTTCAGATAGGTAGTAACCATTCATTTATGAAC
>NW_008481582.1:0-4482 GCF_000622305.1 Nannospalax galili
CATCTGATGAATCTTAAATAACGAATGTGTTTTCTAGCCTACTGACCAGTGTGAATTCTGAATTCTATTTTAAATAAATGCATAATGGTTAGGTAGCAAGATTTGGTTATGAGTGAAAGACTTGAAAGTAGCCTGAGAATTCAGCTACCAAATCACAAATAAAGTGACATCCAAAGTCCTCATTAATAAGATGACTATACGTGATTTAAAATTGTAGTGAGGAGGATTCCATGGAACTACAACTTATATGTGCATCATTGGTTTTAAGAGTAAAAACATACCTCTAATGGAAAATCCTAATAAGCATTCCATTAGGAAAAAATGGAGAATGTACTTCCTACCAAATAATCACCACTGTGAATTCCCTTCGACTTTCTGAGCAACAATAAACCACATTCTTATCAAGATATAAATCTTCACTGTAGAGGGCACTTACTATACTCATTAGTAAGAAAGAAATAATTATTAATTTGTTAGACTATGAATATTAATTTTTATATAGTTACAATAAATATGATTCCATTATAACTAGTTTTCTCTTCACAATTTCTAAAAATTATCTCAATAAATGTAAGGCTGAATGGCAGGAATCTTTTCATAAAATCATTTTAATAGTTAAGAGAAAATGGGATATAAAATTATATATACACAATCTTATTTAGTCTAGTATTCTACTAGAAGGATATTTTTGTCTTTTACAAGAATTATTTTATATAAATCTTAAATGAAGGTAGTTCCTTTTAAGAAATCCAGCAGTGTGATTCACACATACTTTTTCAAATACTTCTTTCATACAGATAACAATGACCACAACAGTCTTAAGTCTGCATCTGTTGGTGTCAAATAGAAAAGAATGAAGTGGAGACACGTTTTCTCAGCTACTTAAGAGGCTGAAGCAAGAAGATTCTAAGTTTGAGGTCAAGCAGGGCAAACTTAAGTGAGACCCTACCTCAAAATATACGAATAAAAAGGGCTGGGATGTAGCTTAGTAGACAATGCTTCATAGGCATGAGCAAGACCCAGGGTTCCACACAAAAGAATGAAAATCTTTAAACAGGAAATATATTCATACCCATTCCTTGTTAACAGATATTCACAAAATGAACATTAACTAGGAAAACAATGTGTGTTTAAGTCGTAAGCCACAATCTGGTTGGTTGTTTACAGCAGCCATACATGTTGTGCACAAACAAAAATTCAAAAATCATATAAATAACATTTTATCTAAGAAATAGTTTCTTAGGTTTAAAGTAAGTTCATTTAATAGATGATTTTATTAATAAGTACAAAAATGTTTACATTTCAGCAGTCTTTAAGGCTGAAGAATGATCTATAAAGTACCTTTTCCCTTCATTATCACTTCCTTTCGATACTTTATTTAGTAATGACAATCTTATAGTACAAAAATGCAATCTATTGCCTCAGGACAGGCTACAGAACATCAGTACCACCAGTGATGCTTCCTCTGCCTACTTCGTATATTTACAAGTACAGATGGCACACTTCCATTGGATGATGTGCTATCAGTTTTCTCTCAACACAGCATGCAAGCATCCAAAAGAGAGAGCTATCTATAAAGGAGATGCTAGCAGAGGTAATAGTAGAAAAAAATTAGAAATATTTTAAGTACCTCCAAGAGAAAAATGGAGATGGAGATTATCTGTATACACAGAGGCACCATGTGCAACAATGTAATCACTAACTATATCATCCAAAGACTCTTTAGAATTCAAACACTTCTGGAACTGTTTATGTACAATGACTATAATTTAAAAGAGGTAAAGGAAAATCATAAAAACATACTAAAATTTTAAGGTGTATTTTAAACTTCTCCCAGTAACTAGCTCCTCTCTAAACTACTCCTTTTCTCTCTGTTGATATATTCAATTTTATTCCAACTTTGACTCTCTCTTTGAGGGGTATCTAGTTAGTACTATTCTATTCTACTAATAGCACTAAGGAAATATGACAGAAATCTAAAATTCCTATTTGTTACCCCTAAATCATTCATGCATTTAGAGCTCAAATGAACATTCCACACTAGAGACTAAATTTCATTATTTCAATATTTTTATTTGTGTGTGTGAGTATGTGTGTGCAGGCACACACGTTGGGTGGGTACCTGAGGAGGCCAAAAGAGGGTGTCAGATCACCTGGAGCTGGCGTTACAGATGGCTCTAAGTGACAACATGCTGGGTGCTGGGAAGGAACTGTGTCTTCTGCAAGAGCAGCAAGCACTCTGAACTGCTGAGCCAAATCTCCAGATCCTAGAGACTAAGTTTTAAATTCCTTGAGAGCAATACTGAATTCTGAGTCAGTGATGAGGATCTACAAAGAACGAAGAGAACTGTAGGAACCAGGAAGGAAGAAATGGGAAAGGGAGGAAAAAGATGTGTTATCTCCAAAAAAAAGAAAAGGAAAGGACAGAAAGGAAACTGCCTGAGACTGTGAAGTCAAACATTTCAGCTTAAATTTTACTCTTACTGGCTATAAAATCTTTGAAGTATTAAATTTTTATGTTGCTTTTTCCTGTTCATAGAACACATCAAAGGAGTTGACATATAAAAATGTTTTGCAAAGTCCAACACACAGCAGGTATTTAGTAAATATCAGGTGTCCCATTAATACACCTTAAACCTTAAGAAAAATGTTAAGTTTTAAAAATCATTTCCAATGCTCTAATACTACAATGGGGGAGGGCACTGCTGCAGCTGGAAACTAGGGCCTTCTGAATGCCAGGCAAGAGTTCACCACTCATCTACGTCGCCAGCCCCACTAATACTACAAATATAAGCACTGTCAGAAAGGCAAGGCTGAACAACAGCCCAAAACTGCAAAGACCAGAATTCTCAAGATGAGGCCAGTGGCAAAATAATTACTATTTGTTATAAGATCACAGCAGTCAATCACAGAGAGACAGTGGAAGGCGGGGAGAAACCAACAAATCCGTGCATTTCATATCAAAATATATGAACACATATATACTACTAAATGTAGAAAATTCAGAATTTTATTTTTCATTGTGAAATGATTTAATAATGAAAATACTCTTCTCAATTTTTCTGGTTTTTAATTTAATAAATCAGGATTTTTAAAACTGGGTGCTTGGACTGGAGAGATGGCTCAGTGATTAAGAGCACTGGCTACTCTTCCAGAGGACCCAGGTTCAGTTCCCAGCATCCACAAGGCAGCTAACAACCATCCCTAATCCTAGCTCCAGGTGATCTGACACCCTCTTCTGCTTTCTGTGGGCACTGCATACATGAGTGCACTTACATTCATGAATGAAAAAACACTCATACACATAAAATAAAAATAATAAACTTTTTTTTATAAAAATAAATTTTTTATACTGGGGGCTTACTTGTATGTCTACTCATGTTTTAAAACAATAGACAGATATCAGAAATGATACATTAAAAAATTCCACTAACTTTCTCCTCAAATCACATGCTTGAACTGGTAATTGCAGTTTTTCTTCCAGGGAACACTGGGCACAATATACTGAAGCAAAGAAAGCCCAACCATATAAGTGAAGGTGCCACAGGGGACTAGTAGTGTAACATGAGTAAATCCTAGAGGTTGTTCATGAAAAAGCACATTTGAAAACTATGCAAATGTGCTAAAATGTTTGCTACATTGATGCATTTGCTGATTTCCTATCCTAATTCCAAAGGCCTTCTAACTCCTGGTCACCCTTAGTCCTGCTGCTTCCTGTGTGGAGGACCTCAGGTCGCAATGCCTTACCCTCCACTTATGCAACACATTAAGATTCTCCCACATTTTCTTCCTCCATCACAACCCCACAGTGATTTTAAAAAGGCATGAATTTAGCAATATTTAAATTTATGCTTTAATAATCATATGGTTATTTAAATATATCTACATCATGATACATTTAAATAGGAAGCACTACTGCTATCTTTTCTGGTATAAAGTAATTCTCTGTGATCAGAAACACATAAAAGGGATAGGTCAATACACCCACGAACAGCTTCAGATGTTATTACAGATGGGACCGGAGGCCCATGGTGATTATCTCACTGCTGTGCTGATACAGTTGGCTCACAGCTTTGACGTGCTATCTGTAAATTTAGTGTAGGGAAAAAGAAATTAAAGGGGTATGTTTTTGAGAGGGCATTGGAACAGTTCCTTCAAATGTGAAAGATTATTTCATGAAGAGGAAGAATGAAAGTGGGAATCTGGGAAATACTTATACACCATGTGCTAGTTTCATTTCTGGTAATTTTATTCTTACTTTTCCAAGGGTAGCAAGCATCTGGATCCTGGTGAAAAACTGCCTTGGCTTAACATCATTAGAATTCAAACCATGTTTATAAGAGATTTAGTACTCCTCTAAATACCTTAAGTGTTCATCAGCAACAAAGTGAACAAATCTATTTTTTTCCTAATATCTATCTTCCTTCACAATTCCTCACACACCCAGGTTTTGGCTTTTTTTTTTTTTTTTTTTTTTTTTTT
>NW_008481583.1:0-4439 GCF_000622305.1 Nannospalax galili
CTCACAGAGATCCATCAGCCTCTGCCTCCCAAGTGCTGGGATTAAAGGTTTGTGCCACTATGCCTGGCATAAAAATTTTTTTTAATGTATTTAAAGGCTGGAAATTTAATTCAGTGATACGGTTTTTGCCTAGCTTGCCCAAGGCCCTGGGTTTGATCTCTAGCACCGTAACAAACAAAAGCATTAAAAACTAAAAAACTGGATTTTATTATGACTGTTGTGAAAGTTTTTCATTTTGGAGACTAACCTTGGGCTGGCTTCTCCCTCTTTCCCACAGGCATCCCGGCGGTTTGGCACCATGAGCTCAATGTCTGGAGCTGATGACACCGTGTATATGGAGTACCACACATCCCGGAGCAAGGCTTCCACCAAGCACGTGCACCCGCTTTTCAAACGCTTCAGGAAGTGATGCCCATCTAGGTTACTCATTTGAAAACTGGCTGCTTGACACCAGTGCTGGAAAAAGGAAAATCTCAGTGTCTGTTGACTGTGGAAGAAAGTCAACATAAGGGATTTGGCTTTGTGTTTGCAGGTCACCCAGGGTTTTTTTGTTGTTGTTGTTTTTTTTAAAAAAAAACTTTGTTTTTTCAGACTTGTTGGGAGTGAATCATTCCTATATATAAAATTTTGTACTATTTAAGGCATATTGGTTTTATTCTACTGAATAAACAAAAATGGAATTTGGGCTCCTTCGTTGCAGAAGTGTTTTCATGTTCTGTCACAGGCATGGGTTTATGCAGATATGGTCAGCTTCTGTGGGGCACCCTCTCTGCTTTGTGGCAGGCTCAGAGCAGTAAGATGGAGACAGAAAAATTGCTAACTGGAGATGTGAAGAAGTGCCATATAAAGAAAAACTACCTTCTGGAGTCACTTAAACCAAGAATGAGTCCAATCTGTTCTGAAAACTCCCTTCTGCATCCTCTCAGATCTGTTCTCTTCAGTCCTCTTGCCCTCTTGGGCCTCCTCTTACTCTTACTGGACAGAACATCAGTCAGAGTATATAAGGGAAGAGCCTACTGACACAAAAAACCACAGGCATCAGTCTCTGCCTGCATGCTGCTTTCATCTGTGGGGGATGTGTTTTCAATGTCTTTGCTACCTTCCGGGGTAGTCTCAGTCTAATTACCAAATCTCTTATCCACATACATTGTTCTGAGCCAGGGACATAACAGTAGGGAACATGGTGTAAGATTCAAGTTGTGTGTTCAGCTTAGCTTGTAAGTTACTTAGATCGTGAGTCCAAAGCATAGTAAGAACGATAAGGGTTTTTCTTAAAGCCAGGTTAAGTTTAAACAAGCTGAGTACAGAGAGGAAAAAACCAAGTTGACTACTTTGTTCTAAGTGATCTCAAAGCATATGATTAACTTGAAAAGTCCTTCCTACTGGGATAGCCTTAAAGATGTGAAGTCCAGATAGAGGGGAGGGTTTGTGCAATCAATGGCCAGTGGCCCTATTCTGATGAATTCAGATCAGGGCTTAGGACCTATGGTTCAGGTGTTGCTAGATGCTGCCTTCCTCTTCCAGCAGTATTTTAGAGCCTTTGCATCTGTAATGGCTAGTTCCTTTGTTTTTAAAACTGTTTATCTCTCTCTCGTTCGTCCTATGAAAGGAAGGATTCAGAGGACAAGCCAGGCAAAGCAGGTGTGTGGCAGTAAAGGACAGTGCACTGGCATTGGCCATTGAGAGAAACCTGCTGTTATGAGGAGGCTGTTGCAGTGGGAAGCAGTGTTCCCAGCTGGGAGGTGTTGGAGCTGCACTAAATGAGGCTGAACATCAACTTATGTCCCTGCCAGTGCCTACCATTTCAGCATCATTGTTTGATTTCTGTGCTATTGGCACAGTGCATCTAGACCACTGCTCGTTGAAGCAGCACAGGCCCTGCTCAGAGAGAAGGCAGTTTCTCTGGTGAGGAGGCTTTGAAGCAAGAGCCCCCCTCTCATTTCTTTTCCTGAGCTGGCCTTCAGTGGCAAACTCACTCATGGTCTAGTCAGGGATTGGTGCTGCCCAGCAGCTGGCTGCTCTCGATAGAAACCTCAGGATATGGCAGCTGCACCCTCAGGAGGTGAGAGTCCCGAGCATCCAGACTGGATGCTTGCCTACCACAAATTTTGATGGCTGGTATGCAGCTGGTCACACTTGAGTAATGCCATTTTCCAAGTTTTGCCTATTTTTCCTGTGTACTTGAGATAAGACTCCACACATCTGTGTCTTCATGTTTCTTTTGTGTTTTCTTGATTGCTGATGTTAGATTCTACCTGAGCCCTGGGATCCTAGAAAGTAGGGACATTAATAAGGTGAAACATGCCTAGCATGCACAAGACCTGGGTTCTATCCCTAGCCCTGGGTGTGGGGTGAATCCCCCAGCACTTGTTCTTGTTGCAAAGTCACTCTTCCTTGTGTAGGACTCAAAACAGATGTTTCCTTGGTTGAGTCAAGACCAGGCCATTCCCAGACCTTCTAGATCTCATTCTTTGCCTCATAAGTGATTCGCTATATTGTTTGTATCCCCTACTGGTTAACTGGAACTCCATTTATCACCTTGATTTGGCTGATCTGTCTGCCTAGGCAGGTGTCCACATTCACCCAGATCCCTGCTAAATCTGCATGCACACTTGCTTTCTTGGTGGAAGAGGAAAGCCTTCAGAGAGAGAGGAGGACCAGTCTTCCAGATCAAGAGTACAAGAGTGGGTGTGCTCCCCTGCTAGAACCAAGGCAAGCTAGAAAGAAATTATGGGGACTTGGAAAGGGAAAAGAGCCTGAAGTCTGATTGAAGGCCCTTAAGAGCTGAGAAGCAAGAATTCCAGCACAGTTAACATTTGCTGTGAAAGTTGCTGACAGAGATAATATTCCTTTCAGATATCTTTTACGTTAAAATAGCAATGATGCAGGCTGAAAGCCTGAGTGTGTATGTCCTTAGGTAGGCCTCATGTCTTTTCCCAGACCTTGTCTGGGAGTCTCAAGACCATTAACTGAAATAAAGATAACCCCAACCTGTATCCCTGTGATCTTTTTTGTTTGCTTGGTTTTAGTGTTTTGAGGCAGGGTCTCACTATGTCACCCTGACTGGCCTGGAACTCACCTTGTAGACTAAGCTGGCCTTGAACTCAGAGATCAGCCTGCCTCTGCATCTTTAGTGGCGGGATTAAAGGATTGTGCCACCACACCTAGCTTCATTCCTGTGATCTTAATTATAATCCCATTAGGTGCCCTCAAGAACCACCCTCTGATGTCATTTAGGTTCCTTAGCAACTCTTTGAAGATAATAACTTCAAAACCCATGTAAACCTTCCATATATGACTATTGTAAGCAATGAAGTGTGACTCTCCCTTGAGAAGCCCACACCCACCTTTGAGAATGTCTTACTCTGCTCTCAGCTGCTGTCTTTCTCTTAACCCCTGTGCTTAAGAAATCTCTTTAAAATGTCTTTCAAGGCCTGATGAGATGGTTCAGTGGGCAAAAGTGTGCTCCACACAAGCCAGGAGCCTGAATTCAGTCTCCAGAACCCACAGAGAAAAGGAAGAACTGACTCCTGAAAGCTGTCCTCTGACCTCTACACACATGCTTTGGCACCCACATGCCTGCATTCACACACCATATGCACACACAATAGTAAATAGAAATAAGTCTTTAAATAAACGGTGACTCTTCTTTGAGAAGTCCACATCTGGTGAGTTTTACTTTCTTTTTGAGTACCTCTTGTGCTCAAGAATTGACCCTTATGCTTAAAATCTGTATTTATTTAAAATATTTAAAAATGTTATTTTTTCTCAGTGTATATTTTATTGAATATTTGTGCATGTCATATAATACATCTTTTGTTTTTTGGTATTTTTGAGATAGGGTCTCCTTGTAGCCCCAACTGGCCTGGAACTTGCTATGAAGACCAGGCTAGCCTCAAACTCAAAGAGATCTGCCTGCCTCCACCTCTCAAGTGCTGGGACTAAAGGTGTGAGCCACCATGCCCGGCCTTATAATACATCTTAATAATATTCAGATCTCCTCTCCCATCTGTACCCCCAATAGATGCCCCCACCAGATTTCATGGATTCTGTTATACGTGTGAAGGCCTATTGAGTCAAGTTTGTGTACTCATGTAGCCCTTGGTGTGAGTTTATTCACTGGAGTCCAGTCAACCTATCTAGAGTCACTTCCCCCCATAAATACCAGCTCTCCCCCACCCAACAATAATCAAATGGCAATAATTGCTAGGCTAAGGTTTGGGCCTCCTGCCCATTTTCACTTTTAATTTATGTATATGAATGCTTTGCCTGCATGTATGTACATCCATGTCCTGCAATGACTGTGGAGGCCAGAAGAGGGTGTTGGATCACCTTAAACTGGAGTGGTGGATGGTTGTTAGCCACCTGTGGATGCTGGGAACTGAACTTGGGTCCTCTGTAAGAGCAGTCAGTGCCCTTAACTGCTGAGCCATCTCTCC
>NW_008481584.1:0-4513 GCF_000622305.1 Nannospalax galili
AGAACACTGGTTGTTCTTACAAAAGACCCGGGTTTGAATCCCAGCACCCACGTGGCAGCTAAAAACTGTCCAAAACACCAGTTCCAGGGGATCAGATGGCCTCTTCTGTCCTCCGCGGGCATTGCACGACATGGATGCACTTACCTACATGCGGGCAATACATGCATACACATAACAAAAAATAATAAATAAAATATTTTTTTTTTTAAAAATAGAGGGAGGGTGAGAGTTATCCAAGGCTTTAGTTTGCCAGTCCCTGAACTAGATTAGATCTGGAACGTTTGCCATCCCAGCTCAGAGGAACCAGAAGCCTTTCCGTTTTCCATGCAGAAAGTATGATCTATCTGTGGCTGCTGTACTGTGCTGATTTAATCTGGCTTAATCTGCCTCCCAAATTTGCGTGGTAGAACCTTGGTTACATGTGTAGTTGTAACTGCAAGAGAATCAGAGCAATGTGTTCAGTGTTTATCTCACCTGCCTTGTTAGTGCCAGAAGTCCTTCAGGGTAGAGTGAGTGCTGAATGATTCAGTCAGAGAGGGGCTTGGAACATGGACAGCAAGAACCACAAACTCAAGAGGCCTCAGTAATCAGATATGTGACTCAGAAAGGTGAAGTTGGCTGCAGTGTGATACAAACTGGTGCACTGAGGAATTTATGCTCTGCTAGAAGCACTCACATGGACAAAATCTACAGCTCTGTGCAAACCCTGGAAAACATCATAGGGCAAATTCAGCCCACTGACCCCCAGTTCACAACCACCGATTCTGAGTGTGGATTCCTAACCTGGGACAGACATCCAAGAACAGGCTTTGGAGGTCCATGCGCCTCCTGAATATTTTGTCTCTGTGTGTATATATGCATTCTTATGCAGTCTGTGGTATGAACCAGGTTTTAAGGGATCTGTGATCCCAACCCCCTATCCCCAAAATTACTGTGTTTATTGAATTCATTATTGACTACCATGCTAAATTTTATAACTACATTCATGTTTTCTGTTAAGATGTCAAGATTATTTTTCTATTCTGGTTTATGTAATCCAAGAGTTTCTTGATAAGACTGATAGGAAAAAATGTCTATTACAAGTAATTAACATGATAAACAATACTAGCCCACCCTGTAGAACCAGTGCATAATGGTCACACCGCAAAGTTCTTTGACCACATCATCTCCTTTGAGCTCCTCGGCTAGGTGCTATTTTTATCCCCATCTAGGAATCAATCTTAGGGTGCTGTGCTGTCTGGGTAAGTTCTTAGTGCTGATAGAACTTATTGTCTGCCTAGGTCATCAAAAGCCTGATGACCATGTTCTGTCTGGTTCCAGATTTGAAAGGCTGGCTACTGAGGTCACTCTAGATGGAGAAATGCTGCACACTGAGGGACTTCCAAGGTCAGCTGATCTAACCCTCATTGTAATGTAGGAGAAACTGGGGCTTGTGATTCCGAGTGACTCAGTCAGCCTGCTTCAGGTGTCAGAAGATGCTCTAGAAATAAGCCAGGTCTGCTATGAGTTGGTCTTCTTTCCTCTACATCTAACTGGAAAATATTACAAAATATTTTAAAACTTTTTTTGTAAAATGTAAATGATTTTTTAATTTAAAAAATGAAGAAGTAATCAACAACAGTTTCTTTGGTTTGACAAGAACAGGTGCCTCACCAGCAAAGCCACATGTCGGGACTTCTGAGCACCAGCCTTGACTCTCTTCTCCCTTAAGGACTGACTCTGCTTCTCAGCTCGAGTCCCAGTTGCATGCACACTCTCGCTTGCTGGCGAAACCTTCTAAATAGAAAGCCTCAGAACTGTGAAAAATTGAGGTCTAGTAACCAGTCTCTTGTTTCTTATAAAACAAGATAATAAACTTAAAACTTGAGGATATACTCTTATTTTCTTTCATTCACTCTCTCCCCTTTCATGTTTTTTTAAATTTATATCAGTTTTATTTAAGAATTTCCAGCAATAACAACTCTTATAAGAAGCACAAGATATAGAACTACATCAGACATTAACAACACAATGATTTTTAAAAAGTCACAAATGAGTCAATGTGAAACATGCATTCAGTGTGCAGCATGTCCAGTTCTTGCTAGAATGGATAATGTTAAGTGAGGTCACCCAATCTCAGTAAATAAACAAAACCGTAGTTCTCCCTTGTATGCAGATCCTAGCCTATAGTGTATGCATGTACATATGTAAACAGATACGTGTGTGAGTACACTATGATATTTAGAATCAAGAACACGAAAGGGTAATTTGAAAAGAAAAGGAGCATCACTTTTGTCTTTTTTTCATGGTGGATGTGTGTATTCAACTTTCTGCATATTGAAGTAGCAGGAAGCATTTCTGTATTCCATAAGTGTCCAGTGAGTGTTTCCTCTTTTGGCAGTGGTTTTGAGAGCTGGGCTTCATTTTTTATTCCACTGACCATTTGTACAGTGAGGGCCGTTTTTGTTTTTGAGTGTAGTTCAGGCTAGCCTCATGGTCAATATGTAGTCAAGGATGACCTTAAATTATTGATCATTCTACCTTCACCTTCCAAGGGCACGGATGATTGGCATGAGCCACCATACCTGGCTTATGGGATGCTGGGATCGAACCTAGGGCCTTATGCATTCTAGGCAAGCCTTCTACCAAGTACGGTATCTCAGGTCCAATGAGCTCTCTTAAGTATTTGTATTGTAATGTAACTACAATCACAATTGCCAATTTTAAAAACTTGCCTTAGAGTAATGAAGATATTGAAAAAACGTGCATCTAATTCCTCATTACAGAAATAGTATAACCTAAACTGCATGTAAATCAATGAAATAAAGACTATAAATTCAGTAAATCTCTTATAGATTTTAAATGTGGACATCTCCATTTATTATTTTTTCTGATTTAAGAAAAGAATGTATTTGTATTGTCAAACTTCTGCCACCCCATCTCCCTCCACAGTAAACCTCTAGGTTCATTTTCCTGAGGCCTCTGTGAGGAAATTCACTTGAATGCATGTTTTGAAAATGAACCAGTTAATCGACACCTTTTGCAGCAACACTGTGGTGGTTCCATATGGCTTTTTGGTAATACCAGCTGCCTCATTATAAGCTGTCACTACAAACCTCTTGATTAAAACCCAAATATCCTACAAGTTAAACAATATTGCTTCATTCTTCAAATATACATTTTCTGTGACAGAAATATGAAGCCTGTGTTTATGTGAAGGTCATTGTATGGAAAATGTGTTGATTCCTAGCAAATGTTTGAGAGATTTGTTTAGTGAACGTCAAATGCTAGCCTCCTGTTTTCCTCTGTATTTTTAAGGAGCAGTGTTCAAAATGATTGTGTCCTGTTGCAATGCATTATTTCCTTTCTTTATGCTCTCTGTGTAAATGGAAACACCAGGCCTTGTGTAGGTTGATCTCTGAATCTTAACTGAAAATGGTTTCTTTAGAAATAGAGCTTTTTGAATATTGAATAATTCCGGGGACTTATTTTCCAAGTAGTTGAGCATAATTTCTCCCCCATATTATAAGTTGCTACAAAAGACTTGATAACACCTATCACACATTTTCCTGCCATCTTAACTGGGATATATGAAGTGCACTTAGGCCTTTTTATAGTGTTACATGGTGATCATTTCAGATAGCAATTACAGTTCTGTGTAGAAGCCACATCACCTCTCATTTGGGACCCTGTGATAACATCCTGACTCATTTTTCAGAATCTACACATGCCCCATTTCAATTCTATCATCCTCACACTGCTGGGGGTGATATTTAAAGTAGTGGAATTTGAGCATTTCATTACCCTGCTTTGAAATCCTTCATTGGATTTCCAGTTCTCTGAAGATTAAATACAAAATTTATAGAGTACCTATAAAACACTGTCCCTTGGCTGTACCACTCTTGGTCCAGATCCTTCCCATGTCTCTGGATCTTCCAGGTTAATGTGTTGTATACTTTGCTGCAGCTTATAGTACAAAGGTGATGGTAGAGCCCTCCAGGAGTGGGGTCTAGTGGAAGGAAGGTAGGTCATAAACCATGTCCTTGAAAGGGTATTGGGACCCTGGTCCTTTGCTCTCCATGGTGTACTGCCTTGACAGGCCCTGAAGCAACAGAGCCAGCAGACCATGGACTGAAGTCTCAGAACTGTGAGCTAGAATAACCCTTTCCCATTATAAATTGTTAATCTCGGGTATTTTGTCAGAGTAACACAAAGCTGACTAATACAGTCTGGTAAAATGAAAATGCACCACAGTATTTCCCTCTCCCAATATCTGTGTGCAAAATATAATCAAAAATCAACTACAAAGAAAACCATCACTAACAGCAGCAACAGAATAATACACAAAAAAGTCCCAGTACATGAATTTCCAACTCTGGAAAGAAGCATGTGGAGGTTGTGTTGGTGAGTAATGAAGAAAACCGCTGCTGGCTCCGGAGAAATAGGAAAATGAGGAATTGGGATGTAGGTACCTCTTTTTCTCTGTTCTTTTTCCATAATTTGACTTTAAAGACTTTTTTTTTTTTTTTTTTTC
>NW_008481585.1:0-3352 GCF_000622305.1 Nannospalax galili
TTTTTTTTTCATAAAATGTGCAGTGTGTCCCAGAAAAAGTTCATATAAGTATAAGCCACTTAAGTAAGGACAGAGTCCCTCAAGTCCTGGGACTGGATCCCCAAAGGCTGTGAGAAGTTGGGGAGCCATACCATTAGAAAGACAAATTTTGGTTCTAGGGAGGGTATGGAGCTCAACTTTCTGGTTGAGGTAAGTGGATTCCTATTTCCAGGATGAGTGCTTGAGATCATGTTTATTAAGCACCTGGAGATATGAAAATTAATGCAATTGTCTGTTAGCCACTAAAGCCCAAGGAAGGGCTCTGTGCCATGCAGCAGAGAGGAAGTGAGCGTGATTACGGAGGACTAGAGTGTGTGGAGATTTCCAATGAAGACTGAGACTTGCAGAGTAATTAAATCAAGTCCTCGGACTGTGGGACTGGCTGCTAACGTGCTGTGGAGGAAGCTGAGGACGCATTGGAGATCAGAGCTTTGGCTTCAGTGTCTGTGGAAGCCACGTGGATCCTGCGCTCCAGCATCTCGGAGAATGATTGTGCTAATTAGTGATGTGAGTGAAGCAGAGGGCCCTGGTTCTGCAGATTTGCCTGAGGTAATGGCACGCAGCTGGTCATTTTCTTATTTAGAAATGCTAACAATATTTTATCAGGAGAGACGATTCTGCCAGCACAAGTTTGCTGCTTGGTCATGTGTACAGCTTTGTTTTTAAAGGTGTGTATGGTATGTATGCATATGTATGGGCACATATGCGTGTAGGCGCATGTGGGTATGTAGGAGCATGTGGACCTGGTGGCCAGAGGTTGATGTTGGAGTTTTCTTCGATTCCTCCCCACCTTTTATATTGAGGCAGGTCTCGCATGTAAACCCCAAACTAGCTAGCCTAGGTACTGAGCTTGCGCTGGGATCTCTTGTCTCTACCTCCTGAATTCTGGAGTTACAGGCTACCATGCCCACCTGGCATTTATGTGGGTTCTGGGGATCTAAACTCCAGTCCTCCTGTTCGCTTGCCAACCTCTTCGCCCACTGAGGTGTCTCGCCAGCCCTAATGAGACCAGTGTTACCTACTAAACCACCCACACTCTTGGAAAGAAACCAATGACATTCGAAAGTTCAGAAGTGCATGGTGTGGAAAGAGGAATGTGAAGGTGAGACACATCTGCCCAGGATCTCTGCAAAAGCTCAGCGGGAAGTAAGCTGCTATCAGAAATAGTCAACAGTCTACTGGAGAAAGCCAGACTGCGGGGGCTACCACTCTGCTCGAAGAAAAGGCTTGGTATGAGAAGCCCCTGGTCTTGTCTGCCTGCCTTTCTGATGTCCACAGTTTCCCACAGATGTTTCTAAACAAAGCAAAGCTGCTCTATTGCCCAGCTCTACTCATCTTGCCGAGTGGAGAGTCAGGCTTCCCTGACTCCCCCAAGGGTCTGCTCAATGCTATTGAAGGAAAGAGAAGAAAAGAAGGAAATTGTTCTTGTGTTGCGGAGTGGAGTGGGCAGTGGTCCATCCCCCGCTCTGCAGACATGTGACAGGGTAAGAGTTGTTTCTGCCAACCTTACAGGGACGTTGTGCTTTCTAATGGGATTGCCATTTTATTTTATTTTGTCTAATGGAAGAAAACCCACTGTGTGGATTGCTTCCAGTAAGAGAACAGTTTTCAGAACAGAAAGATAATATATCCCCAAGTGCCATAGCTTTGCATTCCGTTTTCTGCCATTCAGAGGATGGTTACCACACTCTAGAGTAACATTTGTGGTTCTTTGATCTGTGCATTTCTTCCATGTGTGCCTGTGAACTTCTGCTTTCTAGAACTTGGGGTCCTAGAAGGTTGATGAACTCAGTCCTTTCTTCTGTCATATATACTATTCCCTGGTGAACAGCCAAGGTCCAACTTGACATTGAATTCCCTCACAGAATCTCTGTGTCAGTCAAGGTTCCACAAGGAAACATCCACACATTGCGGTGAGTCCAGGGAGGAGTAGCAAAGCCACCAGTAGAAATGGCAGAAGGAGGCCCAGGGGAGACCTATCAGCATTCATCCTTCCAAAGAGATGCTACCAGAATCCAGACCCAGAAGCTCAGTCATGCGAGGAAGCTCACCTTTTGGAAGTTAGACCCAGCTGGTCACACATAGGCTGTGAATTCCTAATCCGAAAATAGGAAACTCAAAATGTTCCAAAATCTGAATAATTTTTAATTCTGACCATGACTCTACAATTGGAACAATTCACACTGGCCTTCTATGATGGGTCGCAGTCCAGACAGACAAAATAAAACTTCTGTACAAAAGTAAGTATGGGCTATGTGGACAGGGTGCATATGAAGGACAGTTTCTTCCATGACTTGGGTCCCTTTTCTAAAATACCTTGTTATGTATATGTGAGCATTCCAAAATCAAAAGGAGAGATCTAAAATCTCAGAACATTTCAGGCCCCAAACATTTTAAGTAAGGGTTGCCCAGTCTGTACGTGCTCTGAACGCCCTTTCCTCTCTCGTTCAGATCTCAGATCTACTGAAGAGTCTAGGAGCCCCACCCACCAGAAGCCAGACGAAGGCTTTGTGATTGGGACTCACATGGCTCAGCCCTGAGCCAGAGAGTAGGCCAAAGAAGAGAAGGGGAAGATGAGAAAGGGCCAGAGGGTGAGCATGTAACTTGGTCCACCTCTGGCTTTGCAGAGCCCATTCTTGCCCTTTCTGTAACTGAAAATTCATAGTCTCCAAACAGCAAATGCAAAATCACCATCAATCTGTTTTCTGTTACATAGGTAACTTAATTCAGTGCTATTATTTTTACACAAGGCAAGAGAAGGGGAAATTGCATACTTAAATAAAAGGGCTGTTACAGTCCTTACTTCTGCGGTGAGCCTTGAGGTTCAGACACAATTCCTTTCTTTTCTCCTTGATTATATGTTCCCCATTACTCTTTACTAGTCCCCAAATTAGAATGGGTTTTTAAATTTCAGCCTTGCTAAAGACATGGAAGCCTACATTCCTGCAAGATTCTTGGTTCTATTGCATTCCACTGATCACAGCCCTTGGACAAGGAAGCACTTAAAAAGCGCTCCAGGGGCTGAGAAAATGGCTGAGGCGGTAAAGTGCTTGCTGTGCAAGCATGGGGACCCTAGTTTGGATCTCTGCTCCTATGTAAAAAGTTGAGAAGGTACAGACAGGTGGATCCCTGGAGCTTGTTGGCCAAACAGCTTGCCCATATTGGTAAGCTCTAGAGTCAGTGAGAGGCCCTGTGTCAAAAAATAAGGTAGAAAGCAACCAAGGATGATAACTCTGGCATCCACATGAACATGCACACATACACTTGTGCACCTGCCACACACACACACACACACACACACACACACACACAC
>NW_008481586.1:0-4435 GCF_000622305.1 Nannospalax galili
CCTGCATTTTCACGTGGTGCAATGTCTTACCCCATCCTAGTGAGCTGAATGGCAGAGTTCCTGGATTCCTTTCATTCAGCCATTACTGTGTTCTTTATTTTTTCATTCATTGAGTCAACAAATATTTTTGTATTTTATTTGTTTTTTTAATCTATTTATTAAAGTATATTATTTATTATAAGTGTATTGCCTACATGTATATAAGACCACCCATGTTGTCCAAAGCCCATGGAGGTCAGAAGAGGGCATCAGATTCCTTAGAACTGGAGTTACAGACAGTTGTTAGCCACCACATGGGTGGTGGACACTGAAGCCAGGTCTTCCGCAAGAGTGGTCAGTGCTTTTGACTGCTGAGCCATCTCTCCAGCCCCTCAATATATATTTGTTGAGCCTTGACTCTGGCAGATAATGTACCCAAATAAGAAATGCAGTGAAGAGCCAGAGGACAAGAGTCAGTGCTGCTTGGGAAGTGCACATGGAAATAAAATAGGCAAGCAGCTCTGAGGGCTTGGCAACACAGCCTGTGCGAAACTTCCCGACAAAAAAGGAGGTCTTGGGGGATGCTGGAGACAGCTGTGAAAGTTTGGATAAAGTCATGCCTTCCATTTGTTAGACAGGGCCCATTCTGTTTAGAAGAACCTGATTGGTGGGGTTGAAGAGATGGCTCGGTGGTTAAGGGCACTGGCTGCTCTTGCAGAGGACCAGGGTTCGAGTCCCAGCACCCACATGGCGGCTGACATCTGTCTGTAACTCCAGCTCCAGTGGATCCAGTGCCCATTTCTGACCTCCTCGGGCATTGCGCTACATGAGTGCACTTGCATACAAGCACGCAATACACTCATAAACATGAAATAATAAATAATAAATAAATAAGATGTTTAAAAAAGAAACTGGGAAAGGAGAAAAAGGAGCAAATTGGGAGTCACATGCCCTACACGGAGCCTCAGTTCTGCTTTCAACCACCTGTGTTTCTCAGGGACTTCTCTCGGGTTTGTTAAGCCTCAGCTTCTTCCTCTTTGGGGTGCTCTGATCCTGGCTCTACCCCTAACTTTCTTGGGACTCTGTTGCTGGGGTCTTGGTCAGATGAACCATAAATGTGCTCTGCATTCCTAGAATACAGACAATGAAGAATGTTCTAGTATCCTGCATGAGAGCTTCAGGAAACCTATCTATCATCATCAGTGTTTCCCTGCTAGGGGCAGAACCTCTAAATCCACTGATCATGGCAGATGTGGTTTTTTTATTACTGTATTTGTGTGTATGCATATGTGTGCATGTGCCTGCTTCTACACTGCATACTACAGTACGCATGTGGCAGTCAGAGGATAACTCTGTGGAATTGGTTCTCTTTTTGCACATATACATGTGTTTCAAGTATGAAACTCAGCCCACACACAACAAATTTACTCAATCTACCTACTGTCACTCAACCCCAAAACAGATTGGTAGGATGAGCAGTACCCAACCACTGTGCACCAGTGCTTAGAGGAGCAGACTGTTTCATGGAGAACAAATTCAACAAGAAGGCAGAGAACCATGAACCTCAACTCTTCCTTCCTCAGCAAATGTGATCGTGAGTTATATGAGGGGAACGAGCACAGAAAACAGAGTGCAGGGACAAACTGCTAGTTTCACAAAAATCAAGGTATTTGGACTCCTTGGAGCTTGTGGACGTCAGGTGAATGTTAAGCGATGTACAGTTCCGCACACCAAGCTTGTCAATCCTCTGGAAGAGAGATAAGGTGTAAACTTGATACCCACAGGAATGGGAACAGAGACTCTGCTCAACTTGACCAGGGGAAAGAAAAGATGTTCTCGGTCTGGTTTCCTGAATGTTATAGTTGTGGTGGGGCATGATTCAAGCTTCTTGTAAAAGAAAAAAAATCTTAATTTCATCACTGGGCTTTGCTTACACTAGAGGGGCGATGTGAAGACGTTAAAGAGTAATTCTAAATTGGATGAGCACGCTTTGTCATGTCAACACTCTTTGTTACCAACCTTTGAAAAACAGGAGCCCGATGGAGCTGTATTGACAGAACAACTTCATTCAGATACATAAATATTAAAAAAATGGCACTTTAGAAGTCACATGATCCAAACATCTTTACAGACAAGGAAACTGAGGCCACATTGTATAAAATACTTGGCCAAGAACCCAAAGCTGGTGGGAAGCTAGCCAAGGTCAGAATTGATTTTCAAGCTCCAGGGATCCCTGTCCTTTATCTGGCTATCAAGCCTAGATTTTATACTGTGTCATTGCTCTGTGCATATTTCAAAGGATCTTGTCCTTCTTGCTCTCTTTCTGGAGAACAAATACCCCCTTTCCCATCTTTTCATGGACCACTTTGCATCTGATTGCTCGGCATTGGCTTTGGGCTTGTTTCTCTGGCTGGCAGGCCTCAGTTCTCAGTGTCTGGACATCCATTTTACTGTCTGCTTTCTTCATGGCCTAACATTGTCCCTGTTTTAAACCAACTGCATCTGGGTTTGACACAAAGCAAGATTCCTGAATAACCAGTCAGGTCACCTGTTTCCTCACCTCGACTCTCAGGGCTTTCATGCCTCCCTTGAGATTTCAATGTCATCACTGTGAACAAATGCTAAGCCATTGGCAGAGACATCAAGGCTAGAGATGGATCTCTGTGCCAGGCTGGTAATGCCTTTAGTGCAATTGGGGCCTGAGCCAACCCTTTTTAATGTTTCCCACTCTGAAGAGGGCACAGTGACAGACAGTAGTGCAAGGGGCATGTCCAGCACCCTGAGTCTCAGACACTGAGACCAGACACTGGTCCCACCATGAGGTAGAAGAATTAATGCTACTCCACTTTTATAGAAATTCATGCAAGGGGGCTGGAAAGATGGTTCAGTAATTAAGAACACTGGCTGTTCTTGCAGAAGACCTGGGTCCAAATCCCAGCATCCACATGGCAGCTAATAACCATCCATAACTCCAGTTCTAAGGGATCAGATGTCCTCTTCTATCCTCCACAGGCTCTGTGCAACACGGGTGCACTTACTTACATGCAAGCATAACACTCATACATGTAAAATAAAAATAACTGAGTCAAAATTTTTTTTAAAGATTTGTATTAAAATCAGTTTTGGAAAAACGTTCTTTGAGACAAAGGAAATTTAGCTGTGTTTTGAATTCTCTGAAAGCATCAGCAAGGACCCTGACTGCATAAACTGTAGACGACCAATGAGCAAGAAGAACAATATAATGGGTGACTATACTTATCTAAATAAAACAGACAGCTTCAAACACACATGCGCACACACGCGTGCACGCGTGTGCACACACACACACAGTCCTATTTTAGGAGTTTCAATCCATCACTAAAGATATTTATTAGAGGCTCACACGAAAAGCACCATACTAGTGTTTTTTAATACCTGAATTGCAAAAGTCAAGGGTCCTCATACATGGAAAATTGAGAGGTTAAAGAAAGTGGTACTGTATTTCATACGTGCTATGACACTGTGAAGCCAGGGCCAGGTCTCCCATCTGTTGGTTATTTTAAGAAGGGGGATTCTGGCAGCAGCTGGAACTGTGTCATAAACAACTTCCACAGCAGTGTTCTAATCTTGAGCTCTCTTGTTATGTCTTTCCAGGTGACCTTTATTCTGGAGGTATCTCCAGTGACTGTTCTCTGCAGAGGCGTGCTTGTGCTCATGGTATTTTTCTTCTCATGGCTCTCTTTTTCCGCAAGCTGGTTACTGATCTGAAGGATTTTCCATGGCTGGAAGATCCGAGGAATGACAACAGCACAAAAGTATTCAAGGTCAGCGTCTCAGGCCATTCACACCAACACTCCCTTCAAAATGCTCCAATCGATCTCCTGACCATTCATTGTAACTTCAGACTTCTAGTCTTGGCATTTGAAACTCCACCAGTGACCTCTTGGTCCTCCTTATCCATTCAACTGCTCTGGCTTCTTGATGGAAATGATTCTTTACCCGGTTCACTGCTTCCTAACCTCAGACTAAAAGATTTCATGTTATCAAGATGAGTTCAGCATCATCTCCACCACAAAGACTTCTCTGTCGTGGAAGAATCTTGCTCTGAGAAATGCGTTGTGCTCTTACATGGTATGTGTCTGCCTGTTGTATGTTCTATGTTGTGGTCACTTGTAAGTAGACTCACCTGCCTGCTGAGAGCTGTGAAATGTCAAGTCATTCAAAGCCATGGCATAAATGGGTTAAACTTCAGGACTAGCATTAAGAACGAAAATAATGACAAATATGCATGTCCATGTGAGAAAACTTGAGCTGCTGTTTCAATGGTTCTTACAAAAATCTACAAAAATATAAGTTCTAAAAGTAGGCTTGGGGTTAGGGATGCAGCTCAGTGGTAGAGTACTTGCCTAGCATGTGCAGGACCCTGGGTTCAGTCTTCAGTGCCACAAGAAGTAAACGAGAACAACAGTAAAAACAA
>NW_008481587.1:0-4481 GCF_000622305.1 Nannospalax galili
AAAAAAAAAAAATCTGCATTTTTTTCCCCTACCTGTTAGAAATTGAACCTAGGACCTTGCCTTCAACTGAGCAGATCCTCTATCCCAAGTTATATTTCCAACTCTGAAAATATTATTTATTTTATTTAGTTTTTAAAATATTTTATTTATTATTTTTTATTTTATGTATATAAGTGTATTGCCCGCATGTGTGTAAGTGCACCCGTGTAGTGCAATGCCCGTGGAGGTCAGAAGAAGGCGTCGGATTCCCCCAGAACTGGAGTTACTGGTGTTTGTTAGCCACCGTGTGGGTGCTAGGAATCAAACCCGTGACCTCTGAAAGAGCAGTCAGTGCTCTTAACCACTGAGTCATCTCTCCAACCCTATTTATTTATTTTTAATTTAGTTTTACTTATGTTTTTAAAAAAACAAGCTTAGAAGTCCTCCTTCTCCAAAGTCTCTCCAGGTACATGAAATAGTCATGTCATCTTATAGGTCTTGCCAACACTCTGAACTCTCTCATCCCGTGCAGTAGGGTGAGCTGTCACCTGGCCTCCCCTGGTTGAGAGTTGATTCATTGGAGCATGATAGTGTATTAAATGGTTCATTACCTTAGCAAATGTTGCCATGTATCTTGCAGAGGAGAAAATTAATCCTGATGTTTCCCAACTCCCACCAAGATCAGATAAACCATGTTTAGAGAGAGTGGCTTCTCTGAGTGAAAGATTCCCATCATGCCATTAAAAAGGGCCTGCATCCTTGGGGCTCTGGTTTGAGGATATTTCCTTCATAGTATTCTCAGAGCTTGGACTCCCTATCTTCAACCTTCAATAGGTACAGAATATAATTAATTATGCTTTCTATTCCCCTGATAAAGTAAGCAGGGTTTTATTCTGTTTCTTGAATCACTGGCATTTCAAAAGCAAACCTGTTCTAGGAAATACTAGGTTAGAATCCTCTGTGGAGAGATACAATAGTAGAATATTTTGAAATAATTGTAAAGCAAAACAGATAATTGTGTTTTCAAGCTCTTTGAAATGTATATGTAAAATGTTGCATGCTTGAGGTTCAATAAAAAGATAAACTGTTACAGTCATTACTGAGTAATGTACCAATTACAAACAGTTTTGTGTGTGTGCTTCTGTTATACAGGCAGAAAAGGATGAAAAAGATTATAATCTTGTTAATAATTTGATTTGCTTCATTCATCTTTTTGAGTTATCTTTTCATAAAATTAGATTCTGTGCTATTCTTTTCTACAAAGTGGAATGCTTTCTGTAAAAGAGAATCTTTTCATGTTAATCAGTGCTGACAAGAATATTATACCAGAGGAAAAGAAGAAAAAGAAAAGAAAAAAGAGAAGGTAGGCAGGTTGGGGGGTTGACGAGGATACAAATGAAGGAGACCAGATTCAAATTATTAGTTGCCTAAAAAGGTATCTATTGGCTTTTTATGTTTTTAGAAGAACCTCTATTAGCTTCCAAAATACAGCTGTTTGCGTGATTGATAAGTTCGCCAGCTTTTAAGATCATTCACATCCATTAGTTCTGCTTTTCTCCCCTGTTAAAAATCTGAAGCTGTCAGACTGAAGTAGCGTGATGAGTGAATGTTCTTGCCAGATTCAAAGCATGTCCCCAGGGGCTCTACAGCACCCGGAGTCCCTGGGCAGGAGTTCCCCAATGCTGCCAGTGGACGCTGGCCATTCCTCTTACTCCACAGGAAATGCTGAGATGGATATCAAGCAACCACAAGGACCAGATTTAACAGGATTTTGATGACAGATTTCTTCTAAATACTCTATTATTGAGATCAAACCAAAGGAGCTATTTGAAATTTGCCATTTTATCTGAGTTATTAAAAAAAAAACTGCATAGATACGTGTTTCAAAATTGATGATTTTCTAGTTTTCACTTCAAGTCTACTGGCGGTCATGGGCTTCCTGCCATCTAGTACTTGACTTTCTTCATGAAAACTATGGTGTTTTTCTCCTTCTCTTGCAAAAGTTTTAGAGATTTTGATTTACCTCTTGCAGGTATGTTTTGTATAAACGAAGGGGAGAAGTGTGAAGCAGGGGAAATGATTTCTGTCAGATTCCAAACTCTGAGTAGCAAAAGTGATTGTCAGAACTGTGTCTCACATGTGCTAAACTCAGAGGCTGTTCTTGAAAAATAGGTGGGCTGGGCATAGCTGCACAAGCCTTTCAGTCCAGCATTCTTGAGGCAGAGACAGGCAGATCTCTGTGAATTCCTTGCTAGCCTAGTCTACATAGTCACTGCCAGGCCAGTCAGCACTGCATAATGAGATTCTATCTCTAAAAAAAAAGAATAAAAAATGAAATAAATACAAATTAAAATACATGGAATAAAGATGAGGAGATCATTCAGTTACTTAGGTGCGTTTACTTTGCAAATATGAGGACCTGTGTTCAATCACCAGGATCCACGTGAAAAAATCAGGACATGGTGGGTGATACCTGGAATTACACTGATTGGGAAATGGACATAGACAGATTCCCAGGGTTTACTCACCAGGCAGCAGTCGACTCAGCAAAGCCCCAGGTCCCAGTGAGTCACCTTGTCTTCAAAAGCCACTTGGATTTCTTCTGAGGAAGAGCACTACAGATTACCCTCATCCTCCATACATACATATGACATGCATGTATAAACACACACTTGTACATATAAAGACACAAAATGAGTGAATAAAGTGGATAAATCAATTATCCCTTGCTTCCTTTATCAGAATAGTATTACATAAAATAGGCCATTTTAAAGACCCTAGAATAGTAAAAATAAAAGCTGATGGTAGATGTGAAAATTCATAAACATAGCAAAAGCATAAGCCAGACTTCTTTTTTTGAAATTTTTAACATTTTCTTTTTCCTTTAATATTTTTAAATTGAAAACTTTATACAATATATTTTTATCATATTTAGATCCCCTTCCCTATTTGCACCCTACCTCAGTATTCCCTGCCTGATTTCATGTACTCTGGTATTAGTATACATTACTATATTATTCGAGGTTGAGCCCTTAAATACCCTTCAGTGTGGGTTCATCCATTGGAGCCTCATTCACCTACCCATCTTCCCACCCTTAAAGAAAACTGACTCCTCCTATCACATTACTGCCAATAGTGCCTCAGTTAAAGTTGGGTCTTCTTATCCACTTCCACACATCTATGCTGAGAGTTTGCGTGCATGAGTCTTCTTGTTGATTATTTTTGAACTTGAGAAATGACGAATAATAGAGTAACTGTGAGGCTTAGTATTTTCAAAGCCAGCTGTCACATGGGCATTCAACAGGATTACACAGTCTCTTCCTTGTCTCCCTTTTGTGCGTCTGTTTTTCTCATATCCTAATTCCTGGGTTACTCACCTTTCCAATGCTCTGTGACCTTATGGGTTTGGAGACTGGAATGATTCAGTCCACACTTGAAGTGAACTGAGAAAGTAGACCTAAAGTTCAGTAAGGAGAGAACAAGTAAGCAGCAGGTGCGTGCAGCGTTGGTACTGAGCATGATGGAAGTGAAAGTACCATCATGTACATGAATGCTACATTCAAAAGGTAATTCGCATTGCATCTTACTCTTTAGGGAAGATCAACAAAGAGTATATTGCATTGGCACATGTGCCAATGAACACAGAGAGATTCAGAGAAATGAGTGTTTAATATTGATACAAATAGCATGAAAAGTTTCTCTGAGAAACTGCACCTCAGAATGTGCATGTTAACTAAAGGTAAAGCTTGGGGAAAAGCATATCCCAACAAGGAAAAGAGGGTGCACAAAATTCTGTAACTAAAGAGAGCTTGAATACTTTGAGTAGGTGGAAAATAAAAACATAGAGAACAAAGTACATCTGAGCAATAAGGACAGAGATGTGATTACGGAAGGATGTCAAGATCATATAGAATTCCTGAGGACCACTCTTAAAATAATAAGAAATCAAGACTGCCACTGAGTTCTGGTCTCCCTCTGGCCTCCCTGTGGCAAAGGACCAGAGAATGCAGGGGACTTCCTGAGAGCCCCAAGATCCTGCCTCCATGTGGTGGTGAGCTTCTCTTACTTAAGCCATACCCATCCCCCTAAGTGAGATTTCCTGAGGCCACTCCCAAGGCCTCAGGGCAGATTCTGGCTTTGGTAGCCTAAGGCTGAGATCCTAGCACAAAGCCCGAGAGGGTGGGCTTCAACCTCCATCTGTGTAGCAGCTCTGATCTTAGCAGACCACCAGAGAGTGCTAAGTTCTGGCTTCCCGCTGGTCTCCCTCATGTGGTGAAGGAAGCCTGAGTGTATCTGACTGGAACATAAATTGGGCTTCTATGGGTGCTCCTGAATAGCTGATCTGAAGCCATCAGTTTCAACCAAATTATAACTGAGAGAACCTGAATCCTGTACCAACCAGCTTTACTTAACCAATAAAGAAAGGATCTAGGCACCCCAATAATACAAATAGAAGCATACATCAACTTAATTCTCATATCAGAATCATAAACAACAAAAGA
>NW_008481588.1:0-4568 GCF_000622305.1 Nannospalax galili
TCTCCCACAGGCTTATGTTGTGGGGTGCTTGTTTCTGGGGGGATGGTACTATTTGGGGAGGTGGTGGAGTCTTTAGGACATAGGGCTTAGATGCCAGAAGTAGGTCACTAAAGACGGGGTGACAGCTGGGCCCTGGTTCTTGCACCAGTGCTTCCAGGTTCAGTATGCAAAGCCTCTGCCACATGCTCAGTCATCCCGAATCCTACCAGGCCTGCCATGCCACAATAGACAGATCTTTTGAACGTGCGAGCCAAAACAAATCTTTCCTCTCTTTTTTCTGTCATGTGTTTTTCCACAGTGACACAGAAAGTTCCTGATACAGAATCCACGGGGAAATGAGGATTAAAGACTATAATAAACTAGTGGGTCGGATGACAAGTTCTGACCCAGCAGTGGACTCATGAGCTGGGAAAAAAGAGAAGAGTGATGCAGGACACTGATGTGGGCTCTCTGAAAACAAAACACACTCTCAAATTTCAGACAGGATCATTTAGTTCGTTCCTGAACAAAGAAATTGTGAAATGGTCTCTTGGCTGGGCAAGCGGGTTCCCATGCCTTCATCTGCTACTATTTTTAGGAGATTCTATTTTTATTTTTAAAATTACGTGCATATGTATGCATGTATTTGCAAGTATGTGCATGTGAGTGTAGGTGCCTGAGAAGGCCAGAAGGAGGTGTTAGATCCCCTGGAGCTGGAGTTACAGGTGATGGTAAGCTGCTGGGAACCGAACCCAAGTCCTCTGTGAGAACTGCAATTGCTCTTAAGCACTGATCCTTCTCTCCAGCCCATCTTCCTTTACACTCTCCCTAGTCCTAGAGACCAGGCTGGGGAGGTAACCAGATCGGTCACACATGAGGAGAAAAAGAGGAGATGAGATTTACCCAGGACCCCAAAGTAAGGTTGAGAAATGAAGGCTCAGGACCCTTTGACTCTGCAAAGCATTTGGCATTGTTTGTGAACTTGAGCACCAGATAGAGAGATGGAAAGTGTGGTGGACTGATCAATGCCTGTGGCTATTTGGTGGCTGATTACAAAATTCTCAGGGGCACACCTGCCACAGGGATTCTGAATACAGACTTCCAAGAGACACTGCACAGTTTAACTAGACGTCCAGATGACTGTCAGGAGGGACAGCCACTGGCTGGGAGAACTGAGAAGACAACAGAGGATTTGGTGTATTCAAGGCATCGTGAGCTACGGAATCCAACCAGCTGCAGAACCTCGGGCAAGTTACTTAATGAGAGCAGACGCTCGCTGAATGTCCCCTTTTCCTTTTTCCTCCTTCTGAGAAAAAAAGAGAGAAGGTTACTGTGTCTAAATATTTGAAGCTCCGTCTGACCAAAGAGATACTGCCTGTGTCATAACCTGGCAGCTTCCAGCTCAGTCCTGGTGACTGCCTTTCCTATTTCTACTATAGTAGCCTCTGGAATCTTGGGCAAGTTGTGCATTTCTGAGTCTCTCCTACAAAACAGAGATCACAACAGCACTGAGCCCCCAGGACTTCTGTGGAACACACACTAATTGACAGCCAGCACGTAGCACATGACGTGAGAACTTTCCATGTTGTTGTACTCATGGGGCCCCCAAAGTAGACTGCAGATTAATGTTGCAACTTATAGGGGGTTAGAGTTCTACTCCGTGCCTGTGAGAACTGCTTGCATCGCTCTCCTGCTGAATGCCTTTCAGTTCCATTTCTGTGCTCTGAGGAGAAAGCAGAATCCTTAAAGAGACGTCCACACTCAGTTCACATGGCTGTTGGCTTGTGACAGACTCATCTTGCATCTTTTGATTCCTGGCTCACCATGCTCCACCTGCAACAATCTTTGAAATTCCCTGCATGCCTTGCCCTGTGCCTCCAGCTTCCTGGTCTTTGTGCATGCAGATTTTTCTGCCTAGATCATTCTTTTCTCTTTCTGGTTAATCTCTGTGATCCTCCAATTTTTAGTTTAAGCATCATAGCTTCAGGAAAACCTTTCCTGATTCTCCAAGTGAAGATAGTTTTATTACACTTTCTCTTTGTCACTCACGCTCTTGTTTAAGCATGCAAGCGGCACTATGGATTGAACCCAGGGCCTTGGCCTACTGCACCCAACCCTATATGCCCCCATGATCCCTTGTTCTTCTCTGTGACCGTCTCTAAATCTCCAATGAGAGCAGGAACCCTCTTGCCTGATTCACTGATGTACAGACCACTCCTAGTTTAGTACCTGACACACACAGCTAGTGCTCAGGAAACATTCCTGGGTTGGGTGAAGGCACTGCCTCAGGACCACAGCTGGGCAGGGCTGCCTGGGGGCACATCAGGTACATGATGAAAGCTAGGAGCACCTGGATTGAAGAGGCACTGGGGCAGGCAAGCTGCCGCTCCCAATCATGCTGCAGTTCCCAATCATGCAGACAGAACTCCTGGTCACCAACCTTCAGATTCTTGGACTGTAAAATTTGCAAGATGCCAGCTGAGACTAATGGGGTCTGAGGTTTGATTCTTTTCATGTTCTATGTTTTTGAGACAGGATCTTACCATGTAGCCCTGGTTGGCCTGGAACTCACTATGTAGGCCAGGCTAGCCTTGAACTCATACAGATCCACCTCCCTCTGCCTCTTCAACATTAGGATTAAAGATATGTACCATCACACCCAGCTTCCAGGTCTGAGTCTTTCTGCAGAGAGGAGTGCTAGCTCCAGACAGAAAGGTGAAGTGCCCGGGCACATCCACTTGGGGAGGGGCTGCTGAAGGAGAAAGAATAAGGTCCCCCTCTACCCAGCATGAAAGTTTGGTAGAGGTGGCCAGGATCCCCAAGTCTTAGGTCTCTATCACAGTGAAATCTTCCCAAGGCTTCCCCCTTCCTGCTTCTACTCCTGACTTTTGTAAAACCTTAGAACACTTGCTCCATCTTTATTAAAAAGATTGGAGGTACCAAGCAAGCAAAGAGACTGGGACAGAGCCTGAAGAGGTCAGGGTGGGTTCTCCTCTGTGAGGGGAGAGAGTATGTGCTCATTGAGTGGTAAGATCAGCCACGGATCTTGGGAGCTGAACAGGATCACAGCTAAACATGAAGTTCTACAAACGCGTTTCACATGCCACCGATGCCTCCTTCCAACACTCGCGTTTGGTGCCTAGTTGGGACTCTAAGGTCTACAGAATAGCTCTGGGATAGGATGGTTACTAGAACCCCCAAGGCCTGTGCACCCCTCTCCTGCAGCCGACAGAGCTTGCAGGTTTGAACCCCACAAACTGCAGGCAGGATGTTGGCGATTTTCTCCCTTGCCAAGAACAAACCCCTCGGAGGTGTGCCCAGTTATTTTTGAGTCTTCTGTGCACAATCTTATCCCTCATTTCCTGGAATTGCATTGGCGCCCAAGGCTCTTGCAAGCTGCAATTTACTAGAACAAAATCAAATCCCTAGTCAGATTCAAAAAGCAATGAAATAAATAGAATTGCATTTTTCATTGTGCGTCAAGCCCGTGGAGACACACCCGCGCGCAGCTCCTACGCACCTTGTTTGTCGTCCTTTGAAACAGAGACGGTTGGTCAGTTGAGGCTTTCCTTTAAACCCCGGGACGCAGGGGAAAAAAACTGAGAACAAAAGCCCTCTTCCTTCTCGAAGTCTCTGAAGCCAAGCGTTCCCTTTTCTTCACTCTGCAGACTGCCCCTCCCCAAACCTTTCCCCTACTTATTTTTCTCAGGAAACAGCAGGAACTGAACATCTGGAAAAGTAGGTTTCCATGGAAAAGAGCCGGCTGGGCTTTGTTGTACCCTCCAGTGGATGGAGAGGGGCCTTTCTGAAGGCTGTGAGGAGCCACCGTTCCCTGAGGCTCCCAGCGTTCGGTACCCTCCTTACTGCGCTCTCTTCTGCCATCCTGCGTTTTCCTTTCTGCTGCCTCATTCCAGGAGCTGACTTCACTCGGACCTGGCTGCATCTCCTCAGGGCACGGAAAATGGATGGTCTTGGAGCATCAGGATGCTTAAAAATTTCTCCAGCCTCAGCTACTCCCTACACCCAACTGCTTACTTCTACATGAGGAGAAATAAGATTTTAACTCTGTTTTTATCGCTTATAGCTGGTCAGGCTCTAGCCATCAGTAGTAACAAGGTGGCCATTTGCTCATTTCTGATTCTAAGATGGGGGTTGGGGTGGGGAGATGGGGCCGTGGAGGGTAGCACCTGTGATATGGTAGAGCCTAACTGAAGACTCAGGCTCAGAGAGACTGAGTACCTGACCCAAGGTCACATAGCAAGTTAAACTCAGCATCTCCCAATTCTCCATTAGAAGCTCTGTCCATTTCTCCACAAGGCTCCAAGACTGGAATGAGCCCTTCTGAGCCAGGTCCTTGGCAGGAGAAGTGGAATGAGATGTCTGGCAGAGCGGAGCTCTGTGGCACAATGACAAATGACTCCCTTATATTGCTAGGAAGTAGGTGCTGGAAACTAGGGCAGCCAACAGAGCCATTTGTCCACCTCCCAGTCAGCAGCATGGAGAGCGACAAGGATCAGGGGGTGGAAAGGCTGCGGGTTCCTCAACTCATTACTGGCAGGAGCTGCCAGGGGGAGAGGAGCACTTCAAAC
>NW_008481589.1:0-4094 GCF_000622305.1 Nannospalax galili
TGTGTATGAGTGTACTGCCTGCATGTATATAAGTGCACCTGTGTTGTGCAAGGCTGTCAGAAGGGGGCATCAGATCGCCTGGAGCTGAAGTTATGGACAATTGTTAGCCACCATGTATGTAGGAGCTGGAATTCGAACTTTGGTCTTCTACAAGAGCAGCCAGTGCTCTTAACCGCTGAACCATCTCTCCAGCCCCCCTAGGCTACTTTTAGCTGAACTGGCCTGTGAGGACCTTCCCCTACAACTGGCAGGAAAGATCAGCCAGGAAGAATGCAAACTGGGAATAAAGACGGATAGTGCATCCCAGCTGGGAGCATTGCATGAAGGGAATAAATTCAGGTGATCTGTCTCCCTTCTTGTTAGTTTGTTTCCTCTATTAACCCTCCAGTTACTGCATCACTGAGGCTCAACTGTTGCCTGTTGGCTCTCATCTTAGCATGCCCTCTGCTTCCCCTTAATCTCAAAAGGCCTAGACAGGCAGAGAAGTGGGACAAATGAGATGGAACATGGACACAGACACTAGGCAGACAAGGATGGAAGGCTCTGCAGCTAAAGTAGCCAAGAGTAAGCAGACCAAAGATGCAGAGAATTTGTGCACTGTTCTCATCCCCAGTTGGTGTAGGACAGACAGACATGCACTGAGCCAGGGCCGAGGAGTTCTAGGCTGCTGAAGATCTGTCCTCACTCACTGCCATAAGCACATTTGCCCATGCAAGTGAGTGTTCAGTTATCCCCTAATCAAAATAGAAACAACACTAACAGCAGCTGTTAAGATCTGCTGCAACCTAGAACCAGAAGGGAGGTCCTCTGTGTGCACAACCAGAGGCAAAGCAGCCCCCACCCTACCTGTCCCTACAGGTGAATTTCCTGTTAGCAGTGATATACTGAAAAAAAAGCACTTTGTCTGTTGTCCAATTCTGTATCCATTTATGGTTTTGATTTCTGTTGTCAGCATGTCCTCGACACATGAATGGATGTTTGCTGACTTTTCAGTTTTGGGATGAAATCCAAACTTTTTAAATTACATGGCTGACAAGGCCCCTTAGGAGCTGTGCCTGCTGCTCCCTCTTCGGCCTCATTCCCCTTCACTCATGGTCTGTGCTGTATCCAGGTGGGATTTTCTGACCCTGGGGCATAGGGACTTTTTCCCTTTCTAGAAAAGTTGTTGTTTGCCCTTCCCACGTACCAAATTCCTACCCTGCTCACAGGTCTGAGCTCAGACAATGCCTTCCTCACCTACTGTTGTCTAAGTTTCTTCTAGTTGGCTCTCTCATTATACAGTATTCTTGTTTTCCTGTGGGTGTCCCCCAATTAACAGCTAACCATATTCTACTGAATCCTTACCAATGGGGCCAGAGGACAGCTATAGTCACTAGTGCATTAACAGAATATCTGTTACATAATAATTTTCAGAAAACTTCATCAGAAGGTGGATGATGGTGAATAATGGAGGATAAAGGATAGGCAGATGGACGAATTGGCAAATGGATGAATGAGCAGATGGATGAATGCATGCATGGATGGATGGGTGATGGATCAATGAATTGATAACTCCATGGACAGATGGGTGATGAATTGATAGACTGATAAATAGAAAATATAACCTTGCAAAGGCCTTGAGCTTCTTCTAATCAACCTAGCCCTGTCCCAGGTATAACTAGACTTTTCCTAATTTTCTTGGTAACTGAGGGAGATACTGGGGACCCAGGTTAGAATAGTCACTAATGGTCTGTGTACCAGATGACAAATCAGTCTTCCTGTTGCCCCTGAGTGGTACCTCGAACCCGTCTCTGCATCATTCTTGGACAGGCTACCACCAACGAGGAGATCTAGTATATATGAATCATTTGTTCATTCAGTGTGTGTGAGTGGCTGCTGTACACAAGACTGTATCAGCAGCACAGCACAGTCCCTGCTCTCATGAAGCTTCCCTAGTAGGGGCATAGAGGACAAACAGTGAAACAAATGCATGACGCAGTACCAGATAATGCTAAGTGTCACAGTGAACAGGGGGGATGAATGAAGAACAGGGTAAGGCCTGCCTGAGGAGAGAACATTTGAAAAGAGACCCCTGTGGAGAAAGGGAAAGGGAAAGGGAAGCAGGCTTGTGTTTGGAGGAATAAGGGAATCAGAGTGATTGGGGTAGAGAGGGCCAGTGGGGGAGTGGTGGGAAGTTAACTTCCGCATCAAAGTGACACAATCCACTCAGAGTCCCTGCCCAGACATTGTCACCTCTGGCCCTTCTTTAACCAGGAGTTTGTTCATGCCTTGGGCAAGAAACACATAATGCCAGGTTCCATCTTGTCCAAGTCAGGAGACAGTGGAGCTCAAGGTCCCACTGTGACTTTTCACCTGAGTCCCATACTTGGGCTCTTCTCACTGGAGGGCTGGTGAATGGGTAACAGTCTCCAGGAACTAGACTAAGACAAGGGTGCTGATGTATAACCATTGCTAATTTCTGTGGTGTAAATGCTCCCACCAGAGTCAACTCCATGCTGCCAATTATGCGCAAATCAGCTTGCAAAACTATTGAAAATGTAAGGGTCCGGTTTCAGGAGCCATCCAGAGGCAGCTGATCACAGAACAAGGGCTGATTTGATGAAAGTTTCACCCATGAGCCCCAAGTGCAAGAAATTGGTGGCCCCTGCCTGCTTCTCTGCCTCTCCTCCTTGCTGGCGCCTTTCCATATATTCAAGAACATGAGGTGATGATTAATCCTCTCTGCCAACCTACCTAGATTTAGAATCTAAGATACACACCTTTGGGTATGTCTTTGAGGGTCTTTCCAGAGAGGTTTAACTGAGAAGGGAAAACCCAAGGTGAATGTGAGCAGCACCATCCTAGGAGAGGAAGTCCCTGACTGAAGGAACAAGGAAGAAACCAACCAAATACCATCACTGCTCTATTTCCTGGTCTTCCCAGATGTGAGGAGCTCTAGCCATACACATGAACTCTGCTATACCTTCTCCACCATGACAGACACTCCCCTCTCAAACCATGAGTCAAAATAAGTCTTTCTACCTCTAAGCTATAATTTTTCAGATACGTAACCACAGCAATGAGAAAAGTGACCAACAATGGCAGTAGAACTACCCTGGGACCTATTCTCACATCCCTACTGGCAGAGTAAGTACATGTCCAAGTTACCTAGCATACTCTTGGTTTATTACTATTGTGCTGGCATTACTGCTAACAGTGCCATCTCTCTAAAAACTGCCCTCTTTTAGATAATAAATCCAATGGCCAGCTTGTCTACACCCTCCACTCTTAACCCTGCTATCCCCCAGGTCCCTGTGAAGGTCCCAGTCAGGCCCAGTTGGCATGGTCTACCCAATACATACAGTCATGACGTGAAGGTTGTAATAAGTAAAACCACCACTTTCACTTTATTTTCACTGTGACTCTAAACACAACAAAGTTTAAATTCTTGTTCTAAGACATCTTCATGTTTATTTTGAAACAGGATCTCATTCTATAGCCCAGGTTGGCATGGAACTCACTATGTAGCCTAAGCTGGCCTTGAACTCACACACTCCTCCTGCTTCAGCATACTGAGCACTGGGATCACAGGTATGAGCCAGTACACAAGGCTCATTTTCACATTCTTAAATATCCTCGAGCCTTGACTCAGACTCTTGTGCTCACAAACTGGTGTTCATCTCCATGGCCGGGACATGCCATGTCCCATCTCAGCCTCTTCCCCAGAACCACAGCACTTAGGTGCCACCATTTTATTTTCCTCTCTGAATTTCAAAGCTGAGAAGCATGACAGAAAACAAAAAAGAATGAAAATTCAAAGCGTCCTGCACTCTTTCTGGCTATTTAAATAATAATCAAAGAGCATGCACTAAAATGTACCTAAAGATATGAAATATAAACTCTCTCTCTATTGTGCACGTCTATTAAAAACAAATGTTTGAGAATGAGAGGGAGGCCCTACCTCCAGCCAGCCCTATATAAACAGCTATAGTTCTAGCTCATTTAAAAACTATTGATGTTAACCAGGTGTGCTAGCACACACCTTTGATCCTAGCACTCAGGAAGTAGAGGCAGGAGGATCTCTGTGAGTTCAAGGCCAGCCTGGTCTACATAAT
>NW_008481590.1:0-4581 GCF_000622305.1 Nannospalax galili
CACCCACATGGCAGCTGACAACCATTCATAACTCCAGTTCCAGGGGATCCAATACCCTCATTTGACTTTTGTGGGCATTGCATGCACATGAGTGCACTTACATGCATGCAGGCAATACATATACACATAAAATAATAAAAAATAAAAGTATTTTTTTAAGAAATAGAAGGAGGAGGGGAAGAAGAGAGGAGGGGGAGGAGGGAAGAAGATACATATTGCCTCGCCTGATTTTTTCATGGAGTCTAGGCTTTTGAACTCAAGCCCTCCTGCTTGCAAGGCAAGTGCTTCACCCACTCTGGGCTCCTCAGCCTGTCATGTGGTTTTGCATATTCCAAATGAAGAGCGATTAGCTGATGCCCTATGTATGGTTATATGCAATGGTCTGAAACTTTCAGAGAGGAGAGAGCAGCAGGAGGACCACAAGTGTGACTGTCAAGAGAACAGTACCAGGACTTGACATGTGTGCCTCAGCCAGGATTGGGCCTCGTGAACCAAACTGACTAAAATGGAATAGATCAAAGCTGCCAGTAGGGAGTCCATGCCTTCTAGCCAAGTGGTCTGTTCCTTCACACAGCCTACCAAGCCTCTATATCCCTGGCACATGTGTCTAGCACAGGAATTTCCTACACCTGTGTGGATTCCTCCCCACTTAGAAGCCAAGCAGGCACGGATTCCATCCCAGGAACAGGTAAACTCAGGAGGAAGGGCTGGTCACATAGTTGTGACCTCCAGCACAACTTGGAACCCCCTGGACCTGGGCTAGTACCATAGGCCAGACAAGAGGCCCAGGGAAGCTGTAACTGTGGAGACTGGTGTCCTATCAGGGCCTTGGAACTGAGTCTGGGCCTGGCCTCAGGGATGGCATTCTACAGGTGCCAAACCCCAGACCTCCTGTCTGCTTCCTGAAAGGGAGTCTTGACCTTGACTTCTTACTTCAGAAGTTTACATGTCTGATACATTTCAACCAGTCTTCCTGCCTTTCTTTTTTTCTGTGTTTAAGGAATGAAAAACTCCAATCAGAATGTCAATTCCTCTGCCTATAACCATCCCTGGCAGAAGTGAAGATATTTCTAGAGACACTTATTAGCTCCCTTCAGCTGTGACTAGGGAAACAATGGTTCCCAAGGAATTGGAGTTTCCCCGGAGGCATAGTTAGCATTATGTGACCGTCCCTATGACAGAGCTGGTACAGCCAGAGGAGGAACTTGTCTCCCAGGAAGAGATTTCCCAAGTTAAGACAACTTATCAGAGCACCATGCAGGAGAGTCTGGAGCCAAGACAAAGCTGGGTCAGTGATGGCCGGGAAGCTTGGCCGTGCACATCTCTTGCTCTCTATTTTAACGTGAACCTCATGTCAGTGCCCCAAGATGGACCTGAGGGGGTTAGTGACCTTGTTATTTGTTCCTCTTCCCCATATGATTTTTCTCTGCTTTCACTGAGCATGGCTTGTGAGAGCTGCAGGCTGTAACCCTAATAGCTCTGGACAACCCTGTGCCTGTTTCCTCGTCTGTCAGATGGCCCTAATAAGTTAATACTTCATGCATTCTGATGGACGCTAATGAGTAACTTTCAGAGGACAGCATCTGCAGCCAGGCCATGTACGACAAAGGTCAGTCATTGTGTGGACTTTGAAAATTCCCTAGAGCACATTCCAGATGGGGAAATTGAAAAGATGTTGAAAGAGAAGATGAAAACAGGATAAATTTGACAAGGAGGCATTGCCAGTGTACTGAGCTATGTTTGGTTGCTTTGTTTTATTTTGTAAACAGGGTCTCACTAGCCTTGACTGGCCTAGCACTCACTATGTAAACTAGGCTGGCCTGGAACTCACAGAGATCCTCTTGAGTGCTGGTACTAAAGATGTGCGCCACCAAACCAGGTTATAAGTCATGCATTTTGTATTTCATTTTCACAGCATCATGAGGCTAGCCTCTTAACAACTTTAATTGCTCGGCAGCACTGTTTATACTCAGGACAGTGAAGCTTCTTTGCCTGGAACCATTCAAAGGGTTTTTGCTGTTTGAGGCAGGCTGGCCTTGAATTTGCAATCCTCCTACCTCTGCCTTCTACATACTAGGATTACAAGCATGTACTACCATGCCCATCTTATTCAAAACTTTGGGCATGACCCCTGATAGCCTCTATGAAGCCCCAGCTCTCACGTCCCTCCCTCTGTACAGTGATCTTACTGTACTGATATAGCACAGTCTGAAGGCTCTCAAGGCCTCGGCCAGGATGGCTATAGCCAGCAGTGTAGACTGTGCACTGTACAACTCTACAACAGCTCTGATCACAGCTGTGCATCCTCCTAACACATTTGTCTTTCAAGAACACAGTGGACATTGGTTGTTTCTGCCTTATGTTCTTTTCCTTTCCTCCAGGGACTTTTTTTTCCCCAGGAGTGGGTTTGAGTGGACCCTTCTGGACCTCTAGCTCCAGAGACAGAGAAATTTAATCCACAGGGCCAGTCACATGTTGTGGTTGTTGAGCCTGACTTAGGGATAGTCACTGTCTCCAGAGGGTGCAGTTAGAGAGTAGATGGGGTGGACACTGGCCTCCCTGAAGGTGAACAAGGAAGCTGAGGCTATGGGGACTGGAGGGGCCACATGTACCTAGTTAACACTCTGTGGTAGAGATGGTTCCAACTGATAGACCTGTAGGTGGGTTTCAGTCCTTAAAACAGACCTGTGAAGTAGGTGCCAAGACTACCCCTAGTTTCCAGTGAGGAAGCTGAGGCTCTGAGAGGTGGAACCAGAATGTGAGCCCAGGTTCCATCACCAGGCAAATCATGTTGCCTCCGGACATGAGACAAAGTGGGCTTGGTGTTGATTTCATCTTGTGTTCAGTTGCTATAATAGGGTACTTGAGGCAAGGTGACATGTAAAGACAAGATGTTCGTTTAGCTCACAGTCTGGAGGCTCCAGGGCATGGCGCTGTCCTCTGTTCAGCTCTGGTGAGATCCTAGCAGCAGAGGGCCTCACAGTGCTAGAGCAATCCCATGAAGAGGCAGGAGGTAGAGACAATTCAGGGGTAGCTCATCATGATACCTCATTCTCAGGACAACCAGCCAGCATTCATCTCTTCAGAAGGCGGTGCACCCAGTGATGCAGTTGCTTTCTTGAAATCCACCTGTCCCATCAGGAACATTAGTCATCACACAGCCTCAGCCACAGGAGCACATTATAAGGCCTCCAGCCTTCTCTCCTGAAGCCTTTCCATCTTCACAGCGCACTCAGCACACTCCACCATCTTTTCTGTTCTTTGCTTTTTTTCCCACCATTTGAAGCGCAACAGCAGAACTTGTGTCACTTTTTCCTTCTTTACAGTTTTATGGATAGAAGATTAATCCTTAGTAACTTTGACATGATTTTTTCTTTCATTGTCTTTACCTTTTACATTTAAAGGAAGCACATTTTGGCTTCTCTTTGGTATATCTAATTAGCCTTCACACCTCGCTTGTGCTGTGGGACTTTTAAGTGAACTACAGGTAACTTAAATACAAGCACTGGGATGCTGGGCCAGTGCTCTACAGGGCTGTTGAATGACTAACTGATGGGCAGCACAAATGGCCTGGGTATGCTAGATGGAGGGAGGGTGGCTCTTTGGTAAGATGAAGTGGTGGATGGCAGGAGATTTCCTTATGCTTTAGAGATGGTATGCCATTCAAAGCTTATGTTTATTGCTGGATTCTTCCACCTGTTATTTTCAGATCAAAGGTAGATTAAACCAAGGAAAACAAAACTTGAGCCACAGGGAGAACCACTGTAGCTTTCAACAGCTTTTCACTGCAGTGGCCCAGCTCCTTGGAACAGATCTGACACACAGGCCGCACAGACACTGTGTGGTGTATGTAAGGAAACTGAAGCCTAGAGATGGTCAGAAACTTCCCCTCAGCACACCACTGGGTGGTTTGCAGATCCTGGTTCAGGCCACCATAACTAAGGCAACATCTCAGGAATATGAGTCATGTGGTGTTTGAATATGAAGGTCACACATGTTGACCTACATATCTACGATCCTTGGACACAGTCCCATCATATCTACAAAAGCCCAGTGGGGACAAGTGGGTACACTTGTACTCCTAGTACCCAGGAGATGGAGGCAGGAGGATCAGGGCTTCAAGGTCATCCTTGGCTATATATCAAGTTCAAGGCCAGCTTGGGCTACATGAGACCCTGTCTCAAAACAAACAAACAAAAACTTTATTTTGAAGAAATGGTACTAATCACCTGAGCCTTCTCGCTATTGGGGTACTATGGCTTGGATACTGAGTATCCCCCAAAGGCCCCTTTGTTAAATTGTGGTCTTCAGGGAGGAGGTGATCTTTAGGAGGTGAGGTCCCATGGAGAGGTTCTTTGGCCCCAGAAGGGAGAGGATTTGCTCCACTACACTCTCACAGTGACCAGCTGTCTTACCATGGGCCCAAAGCAACTGGGTGGATTGATCTTGCACAAGAACTTCCAAAACTTCAAGCCACAATGAATGAGCCTTTTCTCCTTTTAAGTTGATTGCCTCAGAGATCATCTTGTGGGGCTTTTTGTTGTTGTTGTTGTTGTTTTTTTTTTTTTTTTTTTTTTTTTA
>NW_008481591.1:0-3210 GCF_000622305.1 Nannospalax galili
CATATGTGTGTACACACACACACACACACACACACACACACACACACACACGACCTTTGCAGACCAGAGCATCAGGGTCTTTTTAAAGTCCTCAATCCTAAGCATGATATGCTTTTCCCATGTAGCCCCTCCTAATCAAATGGGATCGAATTGAGATCCTTGACTTGATTGCTGGGTTTGTGTATCCCTGGAGAAGTCACCTAACTTCTCTACCCCTCAGTCTCATCTGTAAATGGAAGTAATGATGTAGTGGATACTGTTTTGCGGTCTCTGGAAGGCACATGAGGTGACGCCATGCCCACCGTGGTGACTTCTCATGTGACCTCACTGGAAAGGCACCCTGGGTTACCAGCAGCTGGGAAAGGGCCTTATCTTGTCCCTGTAATGTGTCTCCCCTGGGTTGCTTCTCCTTTACTAAATAGCTCCCCATGCTTCTGAGACAGGAGGCAGCCAGCTCTGAGAGTATGGAGACAGGTCCTTGGTCAGCCAGAGCACGGCTTGGCTGATCAGGACTCTCTCTTTGAGGAGCACTGAACTATGCAATGCCCTGCCTGTTGGGGAGGTGCTGTTGCTTATTGAACGGTGACCCATGGCTTGGCAGGCCAGACACTGGTAGCCATCCTAGACCGCCAACCGTGGCTGGGGACTCGGCCTACCCCTCTTTTTTCCACGCTCCTATTTTCTTCCACCCCTCCCTTTTCTCCCCGTCTACCCTACCTCTCTTCTACCTCCTCCTCCTCTTCTTCCCCCTTTCATCTCTTTCCTCCTTTCCTGCAGTCGCCATGTTTCTTCTTAATGGCCATCCCTGTGTAGGACACTGGAGTAGGCCCCACCCCCACAGTACTCCCAAGCTAGAAGAGCAGCAGACCTGGGAGCTGGGGGCGGGGAGGTGCCTAAAGGGAAGGTCAGAGGATGGATTGGCATACACTCCAGTTCCAGGAAGCCTGCTTGGCTGGGGAGTACTTCATCTCTGGACATCAGTTTGGGGGACATCCCTAGTGAAGACCAAAAAATTACCTAGAATCTGAGAAGTCAAAGGCGTTACGTTCACTTTTGTATGCTCTTTCCATTGTTTTGCATTAAGTTTTCGTGAGCTAATTATTTAAATTGAGCAGCAGTCAGAGTGGACAATCGTCCAGTGGTGTTTCCTGCTGCATTACTGGTGAATCATGGCCTCTCCTCATGACCTCTCACAGCCATCCATGCAGTCGCTCGTTCATTCATTCTCTTGTTCGTATGTATTTTAAGGCTGGACTACAGACCCCAGGCTTGTGGATTTTACAGTACTGTTGTGAACAGAGAGCTGATCTTAAGATCACATCCCAGAGGGAGGAAATGGAGAACAAGTTCATAAATACATTGTGCATCATATCGAGGACAAAAAGAGTTAACAAATGTTGTTGGTTACACAAGCTGCCACCAGGGTTAGCCATGAGTGACAGCTGCCACGGCAAAAGCTCAGATCTTGCCTCTACACAGGATTAAGTTGGACTATCCAAGTATAAGGAGCCAGCCTTCCCTGTTCAGAAACCACCCAGGCCTCCATCCTTCAGGAAGTCTTATTTAGATTAGCATGGTATTTGAAGCTACCTGGGATGTGCTGTGGTTTATAGACAAGCAGGCTGTAGCCCGATCACATACATTGCCATGACGGGAACAGCAGCCCTGGTTTTCACTGTGTATATGTGCTGTGATGTGCAAAGCCATTCTCTGCTGTTAGATAATTCAGATACTTCTGACATTTTGACATCATGAACTGGTTTACCAAGGAAAAGCTCATGAATGGGAATGGCCTTTACCAGATTTTTTCATCTGTTGTATAAAAATCCCGAACTTGAAAGTTGGGGAGGCACAGACCTAGATTTGCTTTATGGAATGTCACAGGTGATTGAGTGGAGAGGGAAGGCTGCTGGGATGAGAGAGGCTGTGGTGGAAGCCCTCATCAAGACCATGGGAGTAGTGGAGATAGGATGATGTGCTGCTTAGGAAAGGCAGCCAATAGGGGCAGCTGATAGAGGCCACCTAGTAGAGGTGGCAGCTGATTGGCCACTGGAGAGCAGAGTGAGAGGAGCTCTGGGCTGTGGGCCAGTGGCTCTGTGTAGACTGACAAGCTGAGGGGGACGTGCAAGTGGGACAGAGAGTGGATGGTTCCCTTCGGCGGGTTTATGGTGAGAAGGGCAGGAAGAAGAGATCTGAGGTGCATGAGAAGAGCCATCTAAAGATCGGGAGGTGGATGAGAATATTAGGAAGGTGCCGCTGAGCATCCTAAGGGGGCCAGGTCCCCAAAGGGACAGGGGCGTGGATCCTGAGATGCTGTGCACCATGTTCCTGGAATAAGAGGCTCTGTCTGTGTTCACTACCACATCAATTTCCTTCGATCTTTACCCTAACCAGTGCTTATCGAAGGCTGTTATGCATCGAGCTCTGTATTTCAGCTAGGACTCTGTTGACAAGCAGTAGTAATGTATCTTATTCTCATGGGAATTAGGTTGAGAAATAGCTGCAGATTCATGTGATCCACTGTAGTTACAAACCAAGACATGTGTTCTGAAGGAAAAGGATGCCCTGTAAGAGTGTAAAAACCATGACCTAGACCTGGTTTCAAAGATAATGTCAGGAGACAACCACAAAGGCAGGTCACATGAGCTGAAATCCACAGGAGGACCTGGAAAGCATGCTAAACAGATGTGGCGACACTGCAAAGGCCCCGTGGTAGGTCTCAGTGTGCACAGTCAGTGGGATGGAGAAGCTCATACAAGTTCATCTAGTGGTCCACTGAGTTATAGGGGCAGGCAAACAGGGTCCGTTTGAGACTGTCCTCAGGGCAGTGGAAAGAGTAGCTCTTCTGCATGAAAAGACGACTCGGACCAAAGCTAAGTCTTTCCAGAATGTGATGCGTGGACTGAGCTCTGGGGTCAGCTGACAGAAGCAGTTCCCATGTCACCTGTCATTGGAAATCCCTCTGTCCATAGTGCCCGGAGCTGCTTTGGTGAATGGGGCATTTGATGAGGACTCTGGACCCAGTTACTTAGCGACTTATTTACTGGGACTTCTGAGAAATCATCCTCAATCCAAATTGGTACACTTCAGTGTTTTTATTTCGCAGTGGCCCTGGGGCTCTTGATCAAATGCTTATCAGAGTAAATAAGTAAACACAAACCCTGTGATGTCACATCCCAGCTGCAGTCACTTGCTAGACTTGATAGTTGC
>NW_008481592.1:0-4466 GCF_000622305.1 Nannospalax galili
TTTTTTTTTTTTTTTTTTTTTGTCTTTTTGAGACTGGGTCTGCCTGTAGCCCCAGCTGTCCTGGAACTCACTAAGTGGACCAGATTGGATTTGAACTAAAGAGATTTGCCTGCATTTACCTCAGAATATTTTAAACTAGCTGTATTCTTTAAAATAGAGCAAAATTCAAAATTATTCCTGAATGCTTTGTTGTTTTCATTTTTTTTTGCCAATAACGTTGTGTGTTATTCCTAAGCTCTCCCCTACAGTTTTAGAACATGAACAGAATGCATCCAAATTCTCTGTTACAGAGTAATAATGAAGGCCAGTAAAATCCTCATGTCCATGTGAGACTAGTTTTCTCCTCATGTTCTGAGCTTTCATCAATATATCCTTTAAAATTCTCCTGTTACATTCCAGGTTTGTTATAAAGTACTGCTCCAGATACTTCCATACAGCCAGAGGTCCAATTCCAAAGCTGCCTCAAAATTTGCAAATATATTCGCAGCAGTGATCACCAACTATTTCTGCCCAGGTTTCTATGCTCACTTTCATTTCTACAATGAAATGCCTGAGGTAAGTTAATTTTATAGCAAAAATGAGTTTCTGTAGCTTGCGTGTATATGGTCTGACATTTACTCTACTTTGACCATGGTGTCATGGGAAACACATGAAGAAACAAGCAATCACATCTTGAAATAGGAAGCTACCGGATGACTTGAGGGCCTGACTCCTGCTTTTATAACAACTTGCTCCTATGAAAATTAACTACAAAGGACCTAAACATTAGTTCCTTCCAGTTGGCCCTTCATCTTAAAGATTCTGTCACATCCTATTACTAATACCATGTGGACAAAGATTTTTATCATAGGAACACTTGAGGTGCAGTAGAATCTATGTAAACCATAGCACACTCTCTGAGAAAGGAAACACTATCAGCAGTAGTGTCTGTTTTAGGACTTCTGCCATAACTTTCTATTAAAGATACTGATTAGAGTAGTTAGTCATATAGTCTTAGATTGAAATTAAATGTACTTGGTGATACAACATTAAATGCTGCTGAGAAAACAAACTATGGAAGTATTTGAGGACACGACTGATATTCTTTGATACAAGATTTCAGCTCAGACTGTTACATTTTTTCACCCTTGAAGACAATGAAAGTTTATTTGTATCTGTCATTAAATTATAGCACAGTGCCTAATAATTAATAGACTTTGAGATTTGCTGATTGAATAAATGAGCTGGATGGTGGCAACAAACAATAGTTGTCAATGCACATGTACGTGCATTTATTATCTATAACATGAGGCTGAAGACAGAGCCTGTTGAGCACTTCTTAAATCTTAAATCTTAAGTGACTTCTCACCAACACGATATGAATGAGAGTGAGGAGCAAGTTTCTTAAGGGAGACCATTCAAAAAGCAAGTTCTTGATAGCAGTTTTTTTATATGTTTAGGTATATTTGACTCATTATTAAACTAAGATGATCAGTAGTAAATTACATTTTGTGATATAAAACAAGATTATAAAAGAAGGCTAAGATAGATGCTTGATATTTTTGTTTGTCCTTTTTAAAATACCCTTTGAATGCTTTTAAGTTCTTGACCCTCATTATTTATTTGTTTCTTTTTAAACTAGACTCAAAAAATTTCCAATTAGATCTTAATTTCTATAACTCTTGCTCCTGTAATTAGAATTTATATTTCTCATCATTCTGAGTCATGAGTCATACTAATTTAGAGTTGCTTTTCTTTTTGTCACTGTCGTTATTACAGGTTCCAATTAAATATTGTTAATATCTAGGCAATTTCGAGAACAGTGAAGCGAATTTGTGAAAATTTCTCCTTTCCACCTCTGGTTCTCTTTGTAGGATATAACTGCAATGAGAGAGAAGTAACACATGATACCCTGCCTGAGGTATAATTAGAAGGCATTCCCTGAAGTTTGCAATTGCACCTTATATTGAATAGGCCCTCCCCGAACATTGCTGAGTAAAGAAGGAATGACTGAATATAGAAAGAAGCCTTTATTCAACACATCAATGTGCTTTCATTCAATGTGGTCTGTGGACTCTATTACCACTTAATCTAGCTATGCATGTTTGGCTGTAGATAGATACTTGGGTAGCTTCACAACTTGCTTTGCCTTTGAGTGATGTCTTGAGAATGTTGGGCTGTCACTGCAATTAGAAATTATCCTGCTAGTGGCAAAGTATAAATATACAAGTTAGGAAGCAAGTTCTTAATTGTTACCAGAAATAGAGCTTTCCCTTTAGAGCAATATATTTTAAAACAGAATCGAAACATTTACTAAAACATGAACAAATAGATTTCTCAACCTCTGGGGCATTTTCAGTCTTAACATTTTTAGCTGTCCTTCTATCATTTAGAACAAAAACACCAGATACAACAATCCCATAGCTATACTGTTTATACTGGGGATTAGAATTTCTAAAAATTCCATTAGCTACTATGAATTTTGTTGATAGATAACCTTTGATAAGTCAGGAATTGGAAGCTTAAAATTCCTGCATTTGATAGAGCTTGGTAGGACTCCGTGTCCTTCTACTACACATAAAATCCATAATTGGTGTTTAGTTAACACTCTTATCTGAGAATACCTTCTGCCTACTCTGGCAAGACAGAAACAACAGTACCTTGCTTATGGCTTCTTCCTGCTAAGTTCTGATCCCTCAATCATTCTTTTTCAAGACTAAGCAAAAATGATAAGAGACAAGAAAGACGATCTCATGACTCCATGGTTTATGTAAGGTTAGTTCTGTTTATGTCATTTCCCTCCATATCAGGCTAATGGGATCAAATTATAGCATTTGTGATGTGGGACTGTGTCTTCAGTAGCTTTTAAACAGAACCTATGTCTTTTCTTGTAGGAGTTCCATGGAGGGATTGATCAGCTTCTCTTTTAGAGCTAGTGGTTTCAGTCAAAGCTAACTTGATTTTTTCTCTTCTCAATGTAATTCTGCTCCATAAATCTTTCAAATTTCTTTGTACTCACACCATGTGCATAATATCTATGTTCATGCCAACACTGATGCTAACAGTGATGTTTACTCTGTTTTCTTTTTTAGGTACCCTCTAACCCCAAACTTCTGTTCCTTAGAAATGCCTAAGGCATTAGAACAACATCAAAAAGGCAATAACTTGATGCTTACTATACAAACACTTCTCCAGGGAAATGCAGAACTAGCAGACATCATATTCAAAATCCTCAAGTTTTACTTTAGCAAGATATTATGTAAGCACTTTAAAGTAATAATGTATATTTTATTGGGCAATTTAGCAATCAATTTTAAGAGAAAGATTATTCTTTTTAACATCTCCATAATTATGAAGGTTCATGTCAACAATCTAGATTGTCAAGGTCAATTATTTGATAATTAGTGATCACTTCATTTTTGAAAAATTTTGCTTTTGATAAATAATTTTCAGGTAATAATTGTTACTTCCAGTTATTTATAAAGACAGTTTGAATGTGAGGTCAAACTAACCATTCATTAAATCAAAGCAGTGAACCAGATGCTTAGAATAAGGATGATAATTACTCCATGGCCTTGTAGGATAACAAAGGCTCATTTGAAGAAGGCATTTATATGCTGAAATAATTTCTTTTGTTCTTACTTTATTTAGTAGCTCATGGTAATTGAATTCATTAGAGATTTGGAGAGCATATTAGATAGCATTCATTGCATGAGAGCATATCAGTGTTTAAAGTCTTCCTGTATGTACTGAGAGCATCAATGTGCTTGAAAAGGAAGACAAAATCACTTAAAATAGGATGATACTGAAAACTGACAATAAATTCTACTTTGATTTTGTAGTTTTGTTTTAAACAAATGATTATTAATAGGCATTTCCCTAGAAAGTCTTTATGGAAATATTACAGAAAGTTTGTATAAAAGTAACTAAGTCAAAATTCAAAATATCAGTCATTGACTCTAATCCTTTTGTATATTTTTTCTGTATTATAATAAAAATGAAATTTTCCTGGATCCTGTGGTTATATCAGGATATATACTCATAACTAAAGAATTAGAGTTTAATCCAAAAAAGAGAGAGAACATTCATTGCTTGTTTTTCTGAGTCTGTCTTTCTTCACTTAGTAAAACAGCTTCTAGTTCCATCTGCTTATCTGTTAATTTCATTATCTCATTTTTCTTTATGACTTATTAGAACTCCATTGTGTAAATGTACCACATTTTCATTATCCACTCATGGACCATTGTGGAAGAGGGAGTGGAAAGACTGTAAGAGCCAGTGGTGGTAGCTGATGGCAAGAAAACAGTTTTCCAGGTGACTAGGAACTTGCTCATATGAACTCACAGCAATGGTGACAGCATGCACAAGGGCCATGGAAGCTCACACCAAACACCCAGCATAAAACTGAGGAAATGGGTAAGAAGCTCCAATGTTATCCAAGGAACTATTGGCAGCTGATCACTGCTGGGTGAGGGAGAGTTGGTCTT
>NW_008481593.1:0-4660 GCF_000622305.1 Nannospalax galili
TGATGGACTGTAATTCCCCTGGAACCGTAAGCGCAAATAAACTCTTCCTTCATAAATTGCTTGAGTCACTGTTTCTATCACAGCAACAGAAAAGTGACTAATACATGTGGATTTCTACAATTTCCATACCCTTCCTGATAATAACAATAAATGTAAAAATACTATTAAGATATATTTATGGTGATATATATGACACTTTAAAACATGAATGATCATTCAGCTGATTTGTTATTTTTCTTATATCTTGTGGTGCATTGGGCCTAACTTATTTTCAACTTATCCCTTCAATGCTGTCATAGAAAGAAGTGTCCTAGAGGCCAAGGTTTTCCACACTACACGCAACCCTGAATACCAGTGAAGTATAATAATCAAGAATGACTTGAAATGAAGCTCTGCTTATGGGCAAGGAGCTTGACTTCTAAATCTCATTTTTCTTTTCTATAAAAGAGGGGTAACAACAGAGCTGCCGCAATGACAAAATGGGGTTGGGCAAGAAAAATACCTGGCACTACACTGGTCCCTGACCTTCATGGTTTCAACGACCTCCACTCAATCATGGCTGATAAGATATTTTGAGAGAAAAATAAGACCACATTTATACAACTTTGATTATGATACATTAAATTGTATTATTTTGTTAGTTATTGTTGCTAATCTCTCACAAATGCCTAACATATAAAATTTATATACGTTTTGGATGATTAGGAAAAACACCGTATATCAGAGTTCTCCACTATCTTTGAGTATTAGTTACTTTTCTCATCACTAAGAGCAAACACCTGCTAAGAATCAACTTAAAAGAGGGATGGTTTATTTTGGTTTTCAGTTTGAGGGGATACAGCCCACCGTGGCGGGGAAGGCACAGCTGCAGGAGTGGCTTACCCCATGACAGCAGGAGTGTGAAGTGAATGGTCACACAGCATCAGCAAACAGGCAGCAGAGAGCAAGAGTAGTTGGAACTTCAGGACTTCCCATAGACTCCACATCCTCCAGCTAGACCTCAACTCTCAAAGGTCTCAAAATAGTATCAAATAGTATCAAATCTCAAGTAGTATCAAAGATAAGTATCAAATATTCAAACAAAGGAGGCTGGTAAGCATTTCACACTCATTCCCTGGGGGCCTTGAAACATATCCAGTGGATGCAGAGGCACTCCTGGATGAGAAAGGTTAACAGGATTGGTCAACTTTACAGCACGCAAACATAAACAACAGCAACAAGTCCAGAACAGCAATGCAGCTCTGCTTAGTTACATCTCACTTGATCCTTCTTATTTCAGAATTTTGCCTGAGACTAGCAGCTAGAGAAGTGATTAGATATTATAATCTGTGCTTCATAACACATCCAATATAACATCAACTATTCAGCAGCTATCCGAATAAGACAGTTTCAATTTCCCAATAATTTCTTGGTATTTCAAGGATTAAGAAGAATTGGGTAGGGAGTATCTCAAAGTTATATAGTTGAGCTAAGTCTTGGGGGCGCAACAACAGTCTCAAAGGAGCCAGGAAGATGCCACGTCAACTAAAGGAGCTCTACTTTATACACCTTACAAGTTAGAGAAATTGAGTCAAGTGGGAATGGGTTAAGTAGAAAATTGTTTGCATGGATAAATAAAATAATTTTCAACAATGAAGACAAGAGAACATGTACCTTAAATTCCCTGCATCAAACTAAAAAGTGCTACATTCTAGAATGGTTTTCTATATTCTTTCTCCACAGAAAAGGAGCTATGCATGTAATCCCAGAATCTGAGGGTACTGCTAGCCTATAACAAGCTGAAAATATGTGCCTGTGGTTATCAGTTCCACACCTGCGATCTAAAGAGCATCCAATAACTCAAATGCAAGTATGTATAAACTGCTATACAAGTAAATATAGAGAAATTCTTGGAAGTAACACATTCTGCTTTAAAAGAAACAGCAAGATGGAAGTTGACAGAACTGACCAGAAATCAGAGGCTGGAGGTGGGGGCGGGGGGAGAATATAGCAATTCAGCAAAAGAAGCCAATTCACTCTTAATCATGGCCTGGTAGCACCCAGAGCATGTTCTTTACACAGCACCCATCATCTTCCTCAAGCCCAGGCCTACTGCCTCTTCGTGCAGGCAGCTCTAGTGTGTCAGACCATGCAGAGAAATGGTTCACTCATCGTGGCTGACTAGGGCAGAAACTACAATCTGATCCCACAGAAAACTTGAGATGTCGTACACGGTTCAATTACTTTCAAGAATATAGCAATGTAATTAAGCTAATAGAAAACTTTGTTCTTATGAGACTTGCTTTAGTGAGAGAAAAACACTTATATAACCATTGTATAGATGGGTTCATGAGTAGCATTGCTAAAATTCAGATTCTTGTACTAATTATTTACAGGAAATGAAGGATAATGAATGTCCTTGTTGAATGCCAGCCACTTACTAGTCATTATGCTGGTGATGACCACATACCTCTGACTGTTAGAATTTACTGCTTCCGATATTTTTTGATTATCAAAATTAGATTCACAATCTGATATAGAAGAAAGAACCCAGAATCCCTTCTGATTTCTCCTCAGAGAAGCAAAACCAAGGTGGAGACAGGGATTTAGAGGGGAAGTAGGAGAATCACTCAAACTACTCCAACCATCAATTATCCTAACAGGCTAAAGAACAATGCCACTGTGCATCTGGGCAGGTTGCACACAATCCATTTATGAGCACATCCTGGTATTGTAGCATTTATGAGTAATGCCCCCTGGAAGACAAATAATACATAGCCTAGAGAGTTTGCTCTGGAAGAGAAAACTGGATTTTGAATACAAGGCAGCAGCAGGATAGGACAAAAGGATGCCGGATGATGTAGGGGAGGATTCAGACAAACAGCAAGAAGCAGAGAGCACAAGAATACCTAGGTCTTGCAGTCAGAGGGAAGCCCTGATCTGGCCACAGTTAAGGTCAGAGCTACCACAAGTGCTGGCCCCAGTTTCCCTAGATCACTAGCTTTGGATTCATGGGAAGACTCTGACTATCTTTACAGTACTTGTGAAAACTCCAAAGTAGCCTTATATTTCATATGACATGATCACAGAAAAAAATAATAGATTACTTAAAAGGTTACCAAAAAATAATAGTCAATGTGTATTAATTTGCCACCATAAAATGATTCTAGATTAGATAAAATTTTAGATGAAATTATGTAAATTTTGTGAAAAAATATGAGTAGTAGTTAATCAAAAGTTTAGCTGTTGACCTCAAACAATACTGGTCATTGCCCCTGCTCCCGGTTTCCCACCAGAACGTGACAGTAGGACCCTGCTGCTGAAGACACTATATACATGAACCACAGGAAAAAAAAAAAGGAGAAATAAAGATGGTACTGATTTCAAAGTTTCATCTCTCCTGGCTAGAGTTTATAGTGCTGGAAGAAAAAATTAATCAAACACATTACTCAGCTGTAAATTCTGCATGCTTCAACAACAACTGGTATGGCAAGGTATGACCTCTGGTGCAATAATGACATGAACATTATGGGAGTAATCAATCACCTTTTCATTGGATTTAACATCTGTTTCATAAGATGGTGCACATAGTTGACCATGATATCAGGCCTAGGAACATGTGGCTAGAGAGGCCACAGGTAATAGGGGAAAGCCTAATACTATTGTTCTGCTAAATACATATAGCATCGAAGTGATTCCTAATGACTTATTGTTATATATAGAGATTAATGCATCTCTCAACTCGCACTAGGGAAGTTTTCTTAAGTAGTAGATGATGATTGACACAGAAACCCACAACTGGCCACCATGCAGAGTAAGAGATTGTAGAATGGATATTCCTGTATTAGATACCTATATCAAACTTCTGCATCCAAAGGCTCAGGGATCATTGAGGAAGAGGTGGCAGAAAGACTGCAAGACCCAAAGGCAGTGGATGACTGCGAGGAAACAGGGTTTTCCAGAGAGTTGAGAAGTAACTCATATGAACTCACAGCAATGGTGACGGCATGCACAAGTACCATGTAAGTTCAAGCTAGGTAAAAACTCCAGAATAGATGAGGGGAAGTGGGTAAGAAGACCCAACCCTACTTGAGGAGCTATTGGAAACCAATGACTTCTGGGAATGGGAAAGTCAGTCTCTTTTAAGAGTGTGACTCTTGGTATGTTAACCAGGCTCCAATGGATGGATCCATACCAAAGAACACTTGGAGACACATATTAGACTTACAGATCTTAATATACATATAACAGAGACTATAACATTGGATGAAGGGTGGTAAGGGGGATGCAGATAGGGGAGGGGATTTAAATAGGATAAAATATATTGCATGAAATTCACAAAGACTTAGTTTTTTAAAAAAAGATAAAAAGTGTTAGGCTGAATTCTTTAAAAATTTACATGTAGGGGGCAGGAGAGATGGCTTAGCCATTAAGAGTGCTTGCTCCTCTTCCAGAGGACCCCAGATCAGCTTCCAGCACCCACATTAGGCTACATACAATCACTTGTAACACCTGTTCCTGGGGATCCAACACCCTCTTCTGACCTTCACAGACATTGCATTCACATGCACAGACTTATATATAGACATGTAAAAGCATATATTTTTTTATTTTTAAGAAGAAGCATTTAATTACAGCTTTAACATACTCAATAACGATTTCCAGAGCAAAGATACATCTC
>NW_008481594.1:0-1733 GCF_000622305.1 Nannospalax galili
TAAAAAAAAAAAAAAAAAAAAAAAAAAAAAAAAAAAAAAAAAAGAATACAGGTACTCCAACCATGTCAAGAGCATCTTAGACAGAAAAATTTAATCCTCCAGTTCCTACTCCATCTGTATTACAGCATCACAATGTCAAGTCTTTCTGATAAGAGGGGCACTAGACACCTGATAAATGAATTCTGTTCAAAAGGAAAATATTAGGAAGTCCATTAAGCCAGTTTTAAAGTAGTCACTGTGGCTAGCAAAATTAGAATAACTTCAAGGACAAGTTCACATTTCTAGGAATTCTAGAATTGTCACTTTTATCTTTGTATTATTAAGAGTTTTACCTGTTTAAGCACATCTTTTAAAAAATGCTTAGAATATACATATATATATTTCTTTTATACTTTCCATAAAAGATGAATCATTATTCTTTATTTATTCAGATTAAGCACAATTAACTGGGTAGAAAATGCCTGGCTCTCTATGAGGAATAGGGTACCTAGGATAATGGAATCTCAAATCCCATCATCCTGGAGAAGGTCTAGATCCTTTGCTATAATTACAATTCTATGTATTAGATTTCCTTTTTCTTCCTTAATTAGAAGAGAATTCCATAAGAGAGTCTTAACTTGTACCAAGTAAACAAGTTAGCGACATAAACACAATAAAATAAAGAGGTGGAGCCTTCTATTTCTAGAAATAGGGCTTAAGCATATTCAAAAGGTTCTTTTGAAGGAAAAGATATAAACACTGGGTAAAATATATATCTTCTAAACTTATTACTAGGTTGGTACAGAAGAAAAAAATCCCGTATAGTTATAGTCCAAAAGAAACTGAAGGTGTGGGTCTGCCAGGCAAACAGAAGACTGCTTTTCTTTCAGGGTTCCTGTCAAATCTCACAAACATCCAAGTTTCCTCTTTCACAGCTTTCTAGCACTTATCTATGCCTTGCTGTAGAGGCCCTTAAAAGTCCCATGCTAGAAGCAACGACAGCAAAGCTAGTCCCCAGGGCTTAAGGATGAACTAGGTAGAAATAAACTTGCCAAGCACAAGGTTCTCAGCAAAGTTACTTGCAGTTTTAAAAGCTTAGCATGGAATGGCAAGAAGAAAGAATGGCTCCTGGGAATTTGTAATCTCAAGCTGGCCTTTCTCATGATGGTATGATCTCAGTTCATGTTCCCGCTGAGCTATATAGAGGCTCCACATAAAAGATTAAAGTTTTCCAGATACATATGGCCTCCATCCAAATGGATGGAATAAGTCCAGACAAACCCTTTGCAGGGGAGTTCAATGCCTTTGCAAATCACAGAGAATCCCTATGGATAAGATTCATTTCGGTGGTGAAATACAAACCTCAGAGTCAAATTCATAGTGCTGGTAGTGGTCGTTCCGTGTTTTCTCTGAACAGCATGTTTCTAGGCTTCTGGAATACTTTGGTCTTGGACTTGCCCTTCCTTTTCTCTCTCACAATCAGAATGCCCTTCCTTCCAGGCAGGAGCCCCTATTTTCTTGGTTTGTTCCTATTTTGTGAAAAACATCTTGCAGATGCCTCTGGGATGGAATGCATTTGGGTAGACTTGAGAGGATTTTGCTTTTTGCATTTGTTTTTCATTCTGCCCTGATCTTTGAGTGAAACTGAATTGTGACATGGACTTTCAGATTGAAGGTTGTGCTCATTTCACACTGGAGAGTGTTGCTCTGCTCCCTTATACTTTCCAAAGCTGATGCCCTATTTTTGGGAGATG
>NW_008481595.1:0-3679 GCF_000622305.1 Nannospalax galili
GAAAGTTAGTTCCACCAGTCTGGTATTTTTAATTACTGTATGTCATGTAGACAAATTCTAACCTGCTTTTAAGTCTCCCTTGCCCTTTAAGTCTGTGAAGGGGGCGAGGTGTTTTCTTTTATTCATCTTTTCCTATTTCCTCAGGTACGTGTTTCCCATTGGTCCTATGCCCTATAAACACAAGTCCAAGAGTCTCTGAATTCCATCCTTATTTAAATGACAGAATTCCCCTCAAGAGAGGAGCCTGTGTTGCTTTGTTGTTTAACTACTCCTATCACCCACAGCTTTCATCCCTCCACTCCTTCTCAACTAGACTGTATAATTAGAAGAGGTTAAGTTCCGAAATTTACCATATCAGATTTAATTTGTTTCTAACTGATGCTAATTGTGCATTCATTATAAGTTCAGACCCTAAATGGATGTGAGGTAGGGGCCGTGCTATGTTTATATTCTGTATGTGTGTTTGTGTGTGTAGCCTGGTAGATCAACCTGTAATTATGAAAATCAACTCTAATGATATGTTCTGATCTCTCATCATCTGTTTGCTTACATTTAGAAAAGGTTTCTTTAAAAAAATTTTTTTTTAATTTTTAATTTTGTGGGTATGAGTGTATTACTTGCATGTAGGTAGGTGTACCCACGTTGTGCAATGCGTGTGGAGGACAGAAAAGGGTGTCAGATCCCCTAGAATTGGAGTTACAGACAGTTCCTAGTCACCATATGGGTGTTGAGAATTGAACACAGGTCCTCTGCAAGATCAGCCAGTGCTCTTAACTGCTGAGCATCTCTCCAGCCCTGAAAAGGCCTCTTTTACTCATATTTCCTGAGCATTTTCTGCATATATTGAGGCAAAACTAAAAAATAAATCATGCCATTCATTCCCTGACAATTTTTTTTACTTTTTATAGATTTCTCTCTATAAAAACTTTGATGTGGTCTTATGTATGTATTAGTAATAAAGAAATGTATGAAAGTATGTTGAGAATGTCCCTGATGAAAAGAAGCAAAAATTCAACTTTGATTCCATTCAAGAAGCCCTGACTTTTGTACACAGTGATCAAGAGATCATAAGATTTGCTGCAACTTTAACTTTTCTTTTTTTACATTTCTAAAATGTAAATGAACTCGACCCATTATCAATAGCTCTACATACAGTACAGAGTTAACATAGCCATAACTAAGGTTTAATTTTAGAAATCTAAGTAAGGGTCAAGTTAAGTCTGGTCCTTCCTATCCTGTCCTATGCTGAGTGAATATATAGATGTAGTATTTTTTTAAAAACTTTCAAATCTAATTCATCCTCTTGAAATAGACAAATCAACTAATTTTAGCATAATCATATATCTGTGCAAACTTTATTACAACTTTAGAACATTTACATAATTTCAAATGAAAACATTTTAAACTACCATCCTCAGCTGTAGCCTACATCTTCCTCTGCCCTCACCTACCGCTCATACTTCTGTCTTTAGAGATGTATCTAGTCTTCGTTTCATATGAACAGGATGATTTAATATATAGATTTTAATGATTAGGCTTAATTCACTTGGAAGGTTTTCCAGGTTCACCTGAATTGTAGCATATATAGCAATATTTTATTCTTTTTCATTGCTGAATAGTAGTCCATTATATGGATATACCTTATTTTTTCTTTAGTCATTTGTCCTTTAATAGACATATTGGTTAGTTCTATGTTTAACTATTACAAATAATGCTGTTATAAAAACTATGTATTCATCTCTGAATTTTCATTTCTCTTAGGTACATTTCTAGGGATGGAATTTCTCGGTGAAGGGCCATACATGTTTGAGAATTTGAGAAAATGGATAACATAGCAACTTCATTTTTAGCTATTAGTGAAGATAACAGTTTTCTTAAGCAGCTACCTTATGTCCCCAGCAGGCTTATTCTTGAAAAGATCTCAGAAAACATTATTTTCCAAAACCTATCAAAGCATATAAAGTTTCATGTAGCTAAAATATAATTATCATAAAAAATCATTGATTATATATTATTCCAAAGGATAAAGTGAGAGGCAAAGATTGATATGTAGATTTCTGGAAAGCAACCTGCCTCTAACGGGGAACTCTGCAAATATAAGATATGCTCTTTCTTTCCCTGCCAAACAGCAGCAACAAAAATCATTTGAGACAGCTTATAAAGGCAATCATATCTTAAATTAGATTAGAATATTCCAAACCTAATGAATTAGAGTATGAACTTACTATTTCGTATGGACCTTGGGGGAAGGCAACTAACATCTTTTTTATGGAAAGAAACATTCAAGTTGAACTGGCAAAATGTTAGCTCTATGCTGAGCATTTTTTGAACTGTTCTTAAGAAGTATTATTTCTTTTGTGTGTAAAGGAAGTAATTAAATTTAAAAGGTGTGCAGGGAAAGAGGATTGGATACAGAATATTTCCAGCAGGAGGGAACATTGCAGCTTAAATCAAAGCTATAACCCTTTCAGGAATCTGTGCTCATTAGGTTTGACTGGAATGAGGGTAATGTCTTACTTTTTTCAAACACACACAGAAAAGGAAGGTTTTGAGATCAAAGGAATTTACATCTCACACACTTTGCTCTGCTTTTTTAAAAAAAATTATAATGGTTTGTTCTTGGATGTTTCCATTTCTTGTAAGATGATTAATTATTCTCCTTTCTTCTATAAATCATTCTTATGATAAGAAAATTGGTTTCCCTTCTGTTTTGTGTTTGGGTTAGAGATGTGATTGTAGTAAACTATTCAGGATTTTTTTCCTCTCTCTTTTTTGTGAAGAGTCAAGTGTACTCCTGACAGACTCTTCCCTCTCACTGGAGACTGGTTCAAAGCAAAATGCTGCAGAGTCTGTACGGACTTTCATTGGCACACAATATTAAGTATAATTTCAGTCTTCTCTTCAGCAATCACTCCTGTCATATCTCTTCAAGAAACATTATGAAAATGATGTGATGCAAAGATGGAAACCTCCAGACATTTCCGTTTCATTATCTCACGTCTGCCTTCTAGAACAATACAGGAAAAGGAAATATTTTATTACATCTAAGACCATTAAATCATACAATGCATAAATCTGCATTTTTCAGACAATGTGGTACCAAAACAATGCTCTAGTTGCTTATTAATTTTCATGTAAATATTCAAATCTGTGATACTATAACCAGGATCCAACAAAAGTTAAAAGAATGCAGATTTATTGTCATTCAGGTGACCAACGGTAGCAGAGATTTTGGCGTTTGGAGGCCTGATATAGGAAAATAACTGCCCTTCCTATAGGCTGCCTCCTAGGCTGTTGTGAAAAGTCCACACAGGAATGAACCAAAAAGTCAGAGTTTGAGTGCTGTGGTTTGGAGGCAATCAGAGTCACCTATTTTCTAATAACACATACTTGTAGAAAGAGTCTTAGTTAAATGCTCTTATTTAATTCTCCTCTGCACGTGTGTGTGTGTGTGTGTGTGTGTGTGTGTGTATTAAATAGACTAACTTATTCAAGCAGGAAAAAGAATAATATGAATTCGAGCACTTCTCCATCACCTGTGCACTTACCCTACCTTGGCTCTGTGTTTGTAGTGTGTAAACAATGAGGCTCCTAGCTTGTAAGCTGTAAGTTTATCTTTCTCATTACATTTGTTGAAACTCTCTCTCTCTCTCTCTCTCTCTCTCTCTCTCTCTCTCTC
>NW_008481596.1:0-4604 GCF_000622305.1 Nannospalax galili
GTGTGTGTGTGTGTGTGTGTGTGTGGTGAAACAGCATAGATCCTCATTTAACATTCACTATGGCTTGCAGTGTGCATTTATTTAGCCCATGCTATACTGATTAGTTGCATCAGATCAATGTGACACCACCAAACTAAATGTCCTCCCCATTAATTAAAGGCGTTGGAAGATGAATTTTACTTCTAGTAGCAACACATTTTATGTTTGTGGGACTGGATAACCAGGTCTCCAGAAACACCCCGCTTTCTATATCTAAGGCTTGCTATGTCACTCACCGTGGACTTTGCATCAATACACCCCTCCTATAGACTGCCCATGGGTAAAATGTCCATGTCATCTTACAACTATGAAGTACCCTAGATGTGATCATACATGAAGTCAGTCTTTCTAATACAAAAGGGTTTTGGAACTTGTGGGTGATTTCACCTTGTAAAATTGAAGTTGGGGTGTATAGAAGTTATAATCTTACTATAGAATTAGAGACCGTCCTGTTTAACTTGGCTGCCTTTTGGGGAGGCGGTTCCCTTTGATTTCTGAAGTAGCCTCATTTCCAAGAAATAGATTATTTCTGCCATGTCAGTTTTTGTTGCCATATACATATAACCTGGAACAACCGAGGTGCAGTCCTGGGGTCCTTATGACCTCTTCAAAGACCCTTAACTGTGTTGGAGAAACAGCTTATAAATTTATGCTTCACTGTCATCCTGTTCTCCATTCTCATCTTTAGTGCTTCCAAACAATAAAGTCATTTCTCTTGTCCCACACTTAAAAACAACAATTGCATAGGCAGGCCAGCATTTCAACAGATTTTTTTCTGGAAGTCAACATTGGCCATCACCATGTAGTCCCATGTCTCAGTAAAACCTCAGCACCTGCATGATAGGAGGAAAGCAAGAGACGGCCGTATTATTTCACTGTGTAAGTCTCTAAACCACAGGTAAGAAAATTACACTCCTTTTCACCAGTGTTAAGAGAATGAGGTGCACAGCACATTTAATTTACCAGGTAAGACCTTTCTATTTTCTTTGATATGAAGTTTGTAGAAAGAATGGAATCTGGAAAACTTACCTTATCTGGTCTTTCCAATTGGAACGTGGATGAGTAAATCACCTTTCTTTTCTCAAGGCAAAGTATCAAGAATTCATTCCTTTTTCTTTCCTTTTCACTTTTTAAATATTTTTGAAAATACTTTATTCATTGTTTTTATTGTATGTGTGTGAGTCTAATGCCTGCCGTGTAGGTAGGCATGCCCATATCCTGCAGTGCCCGTGGAGGTCAGGAGGAGGCGTCAGATAACCTGGAACTGGACTTACAGATGGTTGTTAGCTGCCACGTGGGTGCTGGGACTCAAGCCCAGGACCTCCGCAAGAGCAACCAGGGCTCTTAACTGCTGAGTCCCTCTCTTCGTTTTCTTCATTTGAGGCAAGAGCTTAGTCTGTAGCCCAAGTTGACCTTGAATTCACAATCCTTCCTCTGCTTCTCACTCCAAGTGCTGGGATTATAGATGTGCTGAGTCACGCCTGGCAACCTTTAGCTTTCTGTTTTCGTGGTTTCACTAAAATTTTCATAGGAATCCAGAGGGCTATTTCAAAAGGCCACGTTCCAACTTCAATGGCCTAAGACTCAAGGAAACAATTTTGGGGTGACACCACTGAACTGATGTATCTATCACATGGTAGACTATTAAAACCATGACAAATGAGGACTGCGATCACTGTTCCTTCTTTTACTCCTCCAGTTCAGGAAGGCAAACTTTGATTGGCTCTACAGATCAATAGTAGGAACAGAACAATCATGTGGGTTGGTTCAGTGTGTCATGCCCAAGATAGTTCCGAGGCCGCTGTTTTCAGTAGAACATTGGTGTCTCATGGGGAGAGAGTGTAGAGCACTTTCATATCACATCCGCTCCCCACCAAGTCCCACACAAAGTCCTTTTTTTCATTTTTGCTCTGGGTTCCATTGGAGTAGGGGGAAGTGATCTGGAAACCAGGATGCAACCTCTTCAGCTCTCAGTTGCTTCTTGTATTCTTCATTGGGCTTGATTCTATTGCTGCTCCGTTGTTTGTCTGTCTGTCTAAAAATAAGTGTTGACCCACTCTGAATGGGCTCATCACTAGAAACTTCAAGTGTTCTGTGTGCCAGATCTCTACCCTGAACCACATTCTCTTGCCCTACATTTTGCCACCACCCACCTCACAGTTTAATAGCGATTGGGAGACTTGAGACACTTCTGTCCTTAGGCCTATGGAGATAGGATGCTGTGGAGTTTTCAAGGGCCAGTTTCAACTGTATCTGCTCATTTCTTTAAGCAAACTGCAAGTGGTTTCAGTGTTTGCGCAACTTGGATTCAGGTGTCATATCTTTACATGAGCTCAAATGCCTATGTATACAAGTCAGAATAAAGGGAAGGAAACAAAAGCCTGCAGACACAATAACATATTTTGATATTATCTAGCCATTTGAAACCTACATACAATATAAAAAAGGGAGTGGTTGTATTTCTGTTTCTTCGCATGTATGTATTTGTGTAGGGATTCATCTATATGCATATTATTAGTAATGTGATTTTCTGGTATGCAGAAATTATTTGAATATGCATATTGATAAGTTTAAGGATCAAAAAGAATGTCAACTTTTTTTGCAACTTTTCTATGTATTTCATATTGAAAAGTAGTTTATGCAGAGTAAATCCAATTCTCAGGCCTCATTTCTAGCAAGATCCAATCCCCCGTATGTAAAATTAGGATTTACACACTCACACATACACACACGCACGCATGCACGCATGCACCCATTAACATATCCGCACGTATCCAAGACAATTTTTTGTGCCCTCCACATAGACTTTGAGAACCTGTGTATATCTTGATGATTTTTTTCTGCAAAGCTTACCAAATAATAATTCACTTGGTTCTTTTTAGGTAGTAAAACACAACACACACAACTTCCTTACCACAATGGTACATCATCCAATATGGAATTTGTTATTTTTCTTCCACAACCATGACAAAGTAGCGGTGCCTATGTAAAATAAATTACTCTTGCTTAAAGAGTAAGAGGACATTTGATTCCTTCAGTGTTTTGTGCTTCTCAGTTGATGAGGGTGGCTGTGTTAGCGTCTCTGATTGGAAGAATGCCTGCAAACATGCTCGCAGCATTTTTCGTATTTCTCCCGCATTTCTTTGCATATCATGATTACTTTGATAAGTCTCCCTTCCTGATTTCTCGCCCCCCACTTTACTTACCCTCACTAGTCCAAGCACTTGACTTATTTTGTAAATTTTTGATGTTGTATTATGGAAAATTTCAGGCACATGAAAGCACAAAGTGTGCTACGATGTAGTCAGTGTACTCCATGTACCCATTAAGATCAAGAGTCATCAGCTTCAACAATCATTAACTTTTTTCAATGCTTGTTTTGTCTTTCCTCCATCATCCCCCACCCCACTCTGGGAGTACAGAGCAGCCAAGTATACACATCAAATCTTTTCATCCAGGAATAAACAGATAAGGAGATTTGGAAACAGAAGCTCTATACCATATCATAGTCAAGAAAGGAACCAGGAGTGACACAACATCATCTACCATCCACAACCCTTTGCATTCCCCTAGTTGTCTCATGGAAAGAATCTGAAAAGTTATACACCTTTCCTGTGGCTGTTATGTGTCTTAGAGCGGAAAGCAAATATGATCCTTTGTTGAAGAAAGGATAACCTGTTCCCTCTTGTGAGAGCTGGAGAAATTTGAACAGGATCTTAGTTTAGAACTCCATGTGGAGGATAAGGCGAGTTAGAGTTTCCCTGGACACTGAGCCCGACTGGTGACCCTGGCAGCTTTGGGGTGGTTATTTCTTCATCTTTCTGTTCTAAAATGCTACTTTGTTGTACTCCCTGTAAGCCTTTTTCAGCAGATGAACAGATAGAAACAAAGGCCCTGCCTTTAACTGTCACTGTGGAATAAGTATACATTCCCCATTCCATTCAAAGCAACGAGGAGCCAGTTTTCTCACAGTATATTCCACCAGAGTTCATACAAGCAGTACTAACACCTCTCTCATTTACTCTCCCATCTGACCATGATGTGCACCACAGCAGTCGTAAATCCTGATAGGATCCCTTAGCAAGGCTACCGCGTCCTGACTACAAGTACACATTGGTAAATCAGTGTCACATTTTTTTCTTCTACGAGCAAAAGAACCACTCACATCTCACTCACAATTACACAGAAATAGGTGCCAACCTGACCCATGTCATATTCAGATCTTAGGTTCTCTGGAGAATTGCACTAAAAACTGATGAGCAGGATGTCAGACACCGCTTTCACCCCCAGAGCTCACTGCCCCTCCTTTTGTATGTTTATGACAGGAACAGCCTCGCTGTGACCTTTCTCATCAAATTAGGAAGAGCAAATTTGACGGAGGCAGGGGTCATCTCTTGTTCGTGGTCTCCCCGCGTGTGGCTGCCACGGTTGGTCAGTGTCCACAACCCAAACCTGGATGACGGGAATCACATTTTTTTAATGTATAGGAGTGTATTGCCCGCGTGTATGTGAGCGCACCCCTGTCGTGCAATGCCACGGAGGTCAGAAGAGGGCTTCGGATTCCC
>NW_008481597.1:0-4387 GCF_000622305.1 Nannospalax galili
ACACACACACACACACACACAAATAAATAAATAAATAAATGTAATAAAAAAATTTAAGTTCTCTTGTGCTCTAACAAATTATTATTATTGGAGAGATGGCTCAGTGGTTAAGAGCACTGGCTACTCTTGCAAAAGATTTGAGTTCAGTTCCCAGCACCCATGTGGTAGCTCACAACCATCTGTAACTCCACAGGTACATTTACATACATTCAGGCAAAACACTCATACACATGAAATTTAAAAAAAAAAAAAATCCAAAAAATTACTACTGGTAGTGTTACTTTTGGGGAGGGTCACTATGTAGACCAGGCTCACAGAGATATGGTTGCCTCTGCCTCCTGAGTGCTAGAATCAAGACTCAAAGGTGTGTGCCATCATGCCTAGCCACTTTATTTTTTCACTTTCCATTTTTTTGAGACAGGGTCTCATGGAGCCCAGGCTGGCCTCCAACTTACTATGTAGCCAAGGATGACCCTGAACTCCTGCTCTTCCTGCCTCTACCTCCCAAGTGCTGGGATTATAGGCATGTGCCACCATACTTTGCTCCCCAAAAATTCTACAAGACAGACAGTTGCCAGGAGTGGTGGTGTACGCCTTTAATCCCAGCACTTGGGAGCAGAGGCAGGTGATTTTCCGAAAGTTCAAGACCAGCCTGGTCTACAAACTGAGTTCTAGGCCAGCTGGGGCTACAGGAAGATCCTGTCCCCAAAAGACCAAAACAAACAAACAAAACCCACCAGATAGTTGCTTTATATAGTCACATACTGTTTAACAAACTTTTCATCAGTGATGGGCATGAAATGGTCCTGTGGGTTATATCACTTAGTGATGCAGCTGCTTTAGTTTGTATCAGTAAACCATGATTGCAAGGAAGTTGCTTACACACATTTATCAAATATGTCAATATGGTAAGTGGCAACCTTCTGGGGACCTTAGTTCCACAGTCCCCCACAGAGCTAAGAGACACACCCCTAGGCTTAGTACCTAAAGAATCCTGTCTTCAGGCCATAATTCCGCAGGATGCGTTCAGTGAAGGCACAGGTGGAGCCCTAGAATGAATTGGGTGGGGTGGTGAATGATTAATACTGATTGCTAACTTGACAGGCTCTAGAATCATCTAGGAGATAAGCTTCTAGGCAGGTCTATGAAGGAATATCTAGACATGGCTAATTGAGGTGGGAAGAGTAACACCACTCCATGGGCTGGGGTCCCAGAATAAGTACAAAGGAGATGCACTAGTATCTCTCTCTGCTTTCTGACTGAGGATGCAGTATTGACCAGCTTCCTCATGGTCCTGCTGCAATGCACTGGCCTCACCCCCACGCCATAAAGGGCTGTATCTCCTAGAACTTTAAGCCAAAATAAACCCTGCCCTTAAGTAGCTTCTTGTCAGGTATTTGGTCACAAGATCAAGAAAAGCAACTAATACAGATGGACAGACACCACCCTCCTGGGTCCTACCCTTACCTTTCCTTTGGTTCCTGTGACATGGATAATGTTTAGCCGGTTCAAGTCCTCCACCTACAATAGAAAGATCCACACCTCAGCCACAGGACTCCCAACCAGATGGGAGTAAAAGGGGGGGGGCGGTGTCTCAGGCTCCCCCACCTTACCTGCAGCCCACTCCGTGCCAGGTACATCTCCATGGCTTCCAGTTGTGCCTGAGGGTCGCTCCGTTGGCGCTTCACCTGTTCCAGGTAGCTGGCATTGGTCTGTAAGGTGTTGAGCATGCGCACAGCATCCTGGTAACCACAGTCCCAGTTCACTAAGGGTCCTTAGGGAAAGAGATACCCAGCCCAGCAGTGGCCAAGCCACAGTACCAGGCCTGCTGTATCAGCCCTATTGCCCCAGTGTGATGTTAAGCAGTGGTGAGAGAATGCTGGCATATTTCCAGCTCTGGCAAAGATGAGTTCCCCGGGGCAGTTCAGCCACACCTAAAAGCTGGCAAGGTCAAAGGATTAACGGGACTTAGCTTCACTTCCTGTTCTGGCTCCCCAGGCGCTATGCCCTCAGCCCTCATCATTATCCCCACCTAGGCCTTTGTCCTCGCCCGACACTGTATTAGGCACCCCCTTGGGCTGGGGCCAGCTAAGGTCTTAGAATTCTGGAATTCTTGGAGACTGTGAGTTCCACATTCTAACCTAGAGACCAGCTGCTTAATGCAATCAGATTGAGAAGAGGCATAAAGGGAGGGAAGGCCTGTGCCTAGGTCATCCAACCAGAACCCACAGGTGGGTGCAGTCTCAGGAAAGATGGCTTTGGGGGTGGGGGTGGGAATAGAAAATAAAGAAATGGAGGACTTGATGAAAGTGTCTTTGAGGATTCAAACGCAGTCGTGGATGGGTTTTCAAGTCTAAGTTCTGGGAAATTTGTGCCTGGGCAATTTCCCATCAGGCATCAGACCGGTGTGCTTGCACTCACAGCCTCAAGGCTGGCTAGAGGCCTCACTGCCCTCAACCTGATGCCACCTGCCTGACATCTTCTATCTTCCAGATTCTTGGACTCTTCACTGCTTCTTTTCCTGCCTGTTCCCTCAGTTACAAGCACTTGGGTCCTCAGTCTTCTGAGTCTTAGGGACCCCATGCCCAGATCCTCCTGGGTATTTCCAGTCTGAGCTTCCTAATTCATCTCCTCTCCCTCACTCCACACTGCCAGTGCAGACTTGGCGGGGTGGGGGTGGGGGTTCCACCGGAACTTCTGAACGCCAGTTGGGACTCAAGACGTGCTTGTGTATTGCCAGCGCCCCTTCTCTCTCTAACGCGGGAACCACAGCCTTAGCATTTCCAGATCCAGTTTCCTGGTCCCGGTCCCCACCCCCGGGCACCTGGATGTCCCCGCCTCCCGAGACCCCAGCTTCAGGCTCCGGTTCTCCCGGCGATTCCGGGCCAGCGACCCACGTGTCCCTATGCTACTGCTGGCCGGCCCGCTAGGTACCTGGTACTCCATGCCGGGCTCCTGCGGCGCCGGCCAAGCGCTAAACCCCCGGGGCGCCGCGCCTTCGGGCGTTGCACAACGCGCAGAAACAGCTGCTAAGGACCGAGCGGCGCGCAGGCGGCTCAGCGCCCACGACATAGTCCTGGTGCGGCTGTAAGCTAGGCCCCAGCGGGAGCCGCCTCGCCTTGCCCCGCCCCATCCCGACGCGCCCCTGCTCTCCACCAATCAGCGCTTCCCAAGACCCTGGCCGCGACCAGTAAGAATCGGCGTCTTCGGGCGGCCATCTTTGTGAAGGGCAGAGCGCGTTTTCGCCATGTTTCTCAGGGGCGTTCTCTCGCTTAAAGGGACCGCGCACTCCTTTCATCACTAGCCTCCTATGGACGGTGCCACATGTCCCAAAATAGCCAGTCCGAGTCAGCAGCCCTCAGCTCCTGCTTCAGGCCAGAACCAGCTCTGGACCGGGATAGAATGACAGAGCTGGCAGACACCTTGTGGTCATCGAATCCCTAGCCCCGAAATGTCCGGGCTCAGGCAGGCAGTAGGGTTGTGTGTAACCCTGGCCCTCACGAATCTGACAGCCAGAGCCCAGGCAGCTCCTCTTCTGGGGTCCCTAATAAATCCTGAGAAACCTAGGAAGACTTCCCGGAGGAATAACAGTCTCCCAGGGGGGCCTGCAGGGTGCAGGAAGGTTTCCAGGCTAAGAGTAACCGCGAGTACACTTCCATCTGATTGAAACTAGCTGTACCCCAAACCCCATCCAGCAGGGCCTGGAATGGTACAGGCCTTTAATCCCAGCACTCCAGAGGTAGGGGCAGGCTGATCTCTGTGAATTCAAAGCCAGCCTGGTCTACATATCGAGCTCCAAGCCAGCCAGGACTACACAGTGAGGCCCTATCTCAAACAAAATAAAAAGAATTTAAATTTGGCTGGCATTAAAATGGCTGTTAGGGGATGGGCCTGATAGGGTTCCCACTGTGTGGAGAAAGGATTTGAGGGCAGTCTGGGGGAGAGAAAGTAATCTTGCCTAACTCCATATGTGCTTACATAAAAAGTAGTTGAAGTGAAATCTTGTGAGAGCTGAGGCCCAAATTCCTCAGATGAAAGGCAGTCCCTTCAAGTGCTTAGCAGATTCTCAAGTTTATCCCAATTCCAGAAATGCAGGTAAACCACGGATGGGCTCTCTCCACCCAAGGGTTTGGGTCATTTTGGGAAAGGGGTGTTTTCCTCACACACAACCCAGTGCTGAATGGGAATAGCTGAAATTCAGCCAATGACATCACTTGCGTCTTTAGCAATCAAACAGTTTAATGAATATTTACACCCAGTGCAGGAAAGAGAGAGGGAGGAGGGAGGTACTGAAATCCATCATCACCATTTAAAAGATTGCCTTTTTTTTTTTTTTCGAGTCAGGGTCTCCCTGTAGCCCCAGCTGGCCTGGAACTCACTATGTAGA
>NW_008481598.1:0-4678 GCF_000622305.1 Nannospalax galili
TGCCATCACAATGTTGAATGTGCCATCACAATGCCCCAATGTGTCATCACAATGCTCAATGTACCATCAAAATGCCCCTATGTGCCAACACAATGCTCCAATATGCCATCACAAAGACCCAAAGGGCCAACACAATGTTCCAGTATGTCATTATAATGATTCAATTTGCTATCACAATGTAGAATGTGCTATCACAATGCCTCAATGTGCCATCACAATGACTGAATGCATCATGACAATTCTCAACCTCACATCACAATGCTCACTGTGCCCTCACAATGCCCCATTGTGTCATTAGAATGCTCCATTATGTCATCTCAATCCTCCAATGTGCCATCATAATGTTTACTGTGCCACCAGAATGCCCCAATATGTCATAAGAATGTCCCATTGTGTCATCACAATGCTCAGTGTGCCATCACATGGTCCAATGTGTATTCACAATGCCCCATTGTACCATCCCAATGCTCAGTGTGCCATCCTAATGCTCAATGTGCCATCACCATGCCCCAATGTGTCATCCTATTGCCCTAATGTGCCATCAAAATGTTCCAATGTGCTATTACAGTGCTCCACTGTGTCATCAAATGCTCCAATGAGTCATCATAATGCTCATAAATGAAATCACGATACTCCAATGTGTCATCATAGTGCCCCAATGTTACCTCACACTGCTGCACTATTTCATCACAATGTTCAGTGTGCCATCACACTGCCTCCATTTGTCATCAAAGTGCTTCAGTGTGTCATCACAGTGGCCCAATGTGACATCGCAAGGCTGAAATTGCCATCACAATGCCTCAATGTGCCCTCACATTCCCCAATGTGTTATCACAATGCTCAGTGTGCCATCACAATGCTGAATGTCCCCTCACAATGCCCCGATGTGTCACCTCGATGTTCAATATTCCATCACAATGCCCCAATGTGTCATCACAATGCTCCAATATACTCTTACAATGATTGATGTGCGATCACAATATTCAGTGTGCAATCACAGTGCCACAATGTGTCATCTCAATGCTCACTATGCCATCACAATGCCCCAATGTGTCATCACAATGCTCGAATGTGACATCACAATGCTCCAGTGTATCATCACAATTCTCAGTGTGCCATAACAATGCACCAGTGTGTCATCACAATGCCACTGTGTGCTATCACAATGCTTCAATACATGATCATAATGCTTCAATATGCCATCACAATGTTGAATGTGCCATCACAATGCTCATTCTACCACCACAATGTTGAATGTGCCATCAAAATACCCCTATGTGCCATCACAATGCTCCAATAAGCCATCACAAAGACCCAAAGGGCAAACACAATGCTCCAACATATCATATTGCTTCAGTGTGCCATCACAATGTTTAAAGTGCCATCACAATGTTTAAAGTGCCATCACAATGCTCCAATGTGTCATCAAAATGCTGAATGCGCTATCACAATGCTTAATGTGCCCTCACTATGACCCAAAATGTCATAACAGTATTCAATGTTGCCATCACAATACTGTAATGTGCGATCACAATGCTCCAATGTGTCATCACAATGCTCCAATGTAACATTACAATGCTCAGTGTGTCATCAGAATGCCCCACTGTGTCCTGATAATGCTCAATGTGCCATCACAATGCACAATGTGCCCTCACAATGCCCTAACATTCCATCACAATGCCCCAATTTGAGATCACAATGTTCCAATATCTCTACAAAATGCACCAATGTGACATCAGAATGCTCAGGGTGGCATCACAATGGCCCTATGTGTTATCACAGTGCTCAATGGGCCATCATACTTCTCCATTGTGTCATCACAAGACTCCAACATGCCATAAAAATGTTCAGTGTGCCATAACAATGCACCAATGTGACATCACAAAGCCCCTATGTGCCATCACAATGCCCCAATTTATCATAACAATGTTCAGACTGCCATCAGAATGCTCCAATATGTCATCATTATGCTTCAATGTGCCATCACAATGTTGAATGTGCCATCAAAATGCCCCAATGTGGCATCACAATCAGAATGCTCAGTGTGCCCTCACAATGCCCCAATATGCCATCCCAATGCTGAATGTCCCCTCACAATGCTCTGAGGGGTCATTACAATGCTCCAATGTGAAATCACAATGCTCCAATCTGTCATTATATACTCAAATGTGACATCATGTGCTCAGTGTGACATGAAAATGCTTAATGTGTCATCACAATGATCAGTGTACTATCACACTGCTCCAATGTGTCATCACAATGCTCCAGTGTGTTATCACAGAGCTCAGTGTGTCATTTTGATGAACAAATGTGTCATCACGATGTCCCTATGTGCCATCAAAATGCACAAGTGTGTCATAACAATGTCCAATGTGCCATCACAATGTTCCAATATGTCATCATAATGCTTTAATATGACATCACAATGTTCAGTGTGCCATAAGAATGCACCAATGTGTTATCACAATGCTCAATGTCCCATCACAATGCTGAATGTCCCCTCACAATGACCCAATGTGTCATCTTAATGCTCTAATGTGACATCACAATTCTCCAGTGTGACTATACTATGCTCCAATTTGACATCACCACGCTCAGGGTGCCATCACAATGCCGCAGTGTGTCATCACAGTGCTCCAATGTGACTTCACAAGGCTCAGGTGCATCACCACAATGCTCAAATGTGACATCACAGTACTCAGGATGCCATTCCAATGCTCCAATGTGTCATCACAATGCTCCAATGAAACATCACAATGCTCCCATGTGTCATCATAATGCTACAATAGGACATCACTGTGCTCAGAGTGCCATCACAGTGCCCCAGTGTGTCATTGCAATGTTCCAATATGTCATCATAATGATTCAGTGTATCATCACAATGCCCCAGTGTGTCATCACAATTGTCAATGTGCCATCAAAATGTGCAGTGAGCCTTCACATTGCTCAATGCCCCAATGTGTCATAAAAATGTTCAGTGTGCATCACAATGCACTAATGCACGATCTCAGTGCTCCAATGTGTCATCACAATGCTCCAATATGCCATCACAATGACTGAAAGGTCCATCACAATACCCCCAGTATGTCATCACAATGCTGCAATGAAACACCACAATGCTCCCATGTGTAATGACAATACTCCAATGGCACATTAAAATGCTCAGTGTTTCATCAGAATGCCCCAGTGTATTATGACAATGCTTAGTGTGCCATCACAAGGCTCATTGTGCCTTCACAATGCCCCAATATGCTATCACAATGCTACAAAATATCTTCAAAATGCATCATCGTGTCATCACAATGCTCAGTGTATGATCAAAATGTAGCAATGTGTCATCACGATGTTCCAATGTGATATCAGCATGCTCACTGTGTCATCACAATGCTACAAAATAGCTTCAAAATGCACCATTGTGACATCACAATCCTCAGTGTGCCAACAAAATGCAGCAATGTGTCATCACAGTGTCCCAACCGTGCTCACTGTGTCCTCACAATGCTGGAAGTCCCCTCACAATTCCCCAAAGTGTCATCTCAAAGCTCAAAATGCCATCACAATGCCCCAGTGTGACATCACAATGCTCCCATATGTCTTCAAAATGACTCATTGTGACATCAAAATGCACATTGTGCCACCACAATTCCCCAATGTGTTTTCAAAATGCTCCATTGTGCTATTACAATGTTTATGTGTCATAAAAATGCTCATTGTGCCATAATATTCCACCAATGTCATCACAATGCTTCATGTGCCATCACAATTCTGAATGTCCCCTTACAGTGTCCCAAAGTGTCATCTGAATGCTCAATATGCCACTGCTATGTGCCTGTGTGTCATTACATTGATACAATGCGACGTCCCAATGCTCAATTGTGTCATCACAATGCTCCACTATGTTATCATAATGCATCAGTATGCCATCACAATGTGGAATGAGTCAACACAGTGCTCACTGTGCAATAACGATGCACCAATGTATCATCACATCCTCGATGTGGCCTCACAATGCTGAATGTCCCCTCACAAAGCCCCAATATTTCATCTCAATGCTCATTATGTCATAATGCCCCAAGGTGTCATCATAATTGTCCAATGTGACATCACAATGCTCTAATGTGTAATCACAGTGCTCAATGTGCTATCACACTGCTCCAATGTGTCATCACAATTCTCCAATCACGAAGCACAATGTGCCATAACAATGCACCAGTGTGTCATCACAATGCCCCTATGTGCCCTCACAATGCCCCAATATGTCATAAAATCTTCGATGTTCCATCACAATGCCCTAATTTGTGATCACAGTGCTCCAATGTGTCATCACAATGCTCCAAAGTGACATTATAATGCTCAGTGTGTCATCACAATGGCTCAGTGTCATTTCAGTGCTCAATGTATCATCGCAATGCCCACTGTGCCCTAACAATGCCCAATGTGCCCTCACAATTCTCCAATGTATCATAACAGTACACCAATATGTTTTCAAAATGCTTCATTCTGACATCACAATGCTCAGGGGCCATCACAATGCCACAATGTGTCATCACAATACTCCTATGTGTCATCATCATGCTCAATGTGCCATCACAGTGCCCAGTGTTCCATTACAATGACACACTGTGTCATCACAATGCTCAATGTGCCATCACAATGCCCCAATGTGTCATCACAATGC
>NW_008481599.1:0-4621 GCF_000622305.1 Nannospalax galili
AACTCCAGTTTCAGGGGATCCAATGCCCTCTTCTGGCCTCCATGAGCATTGCAGGCACATAGTATAGACACATACATGCAGGCAACACACACACATAAAATAAAAATAAAGAAATCTTTAAAAATATACCTTGCAATATTTTGGAAATGAAATCAGGAAATAGCTCAGAGAAAATTCTATGGTGATTTCCAAAAGCACAATGACAGAAAGAACTGAACTTCACTACATAATGAGATACAAAGCCAGTTCAGTCACAAAGGGGATAAATACTTGAAACATGTCTGTGCTTTTAACGAAGTCTGCACCAGAGGTCAAGCACAGCAAAACAAAACAAAACCAGAACAGAACAATTAGAAAAATTAGCACTTACCCATATTTTGCAAAATTTGCCCAACGTTTCATTATAGATCGACTCAAAATTTCCTCAGCTTTTGTATAACTGGCTCTTCTTTCCAGAGGTAAGCCAAAAACAAATTCAATTTCATAGCCATGTACTACTCCCATCCATTCTGGCCAAGGAAGTTTAGAAGATCGGTGTTCAAAATAGTAGAAAAAAGCATTATTTCCAAAATCTGAGAATTTCTTGGTAAACTCCAGTGCAGGGCATATGATGTTATAATCACCTACAACATCATCTAAGGCCTCACGGTAAACTTCCGGTGTTTGATCATCTAACCAGTCCACATAATAGAAAAGGATTGATTCCTTCCCTAAGTCACTCACTCCTGGGAAGAATACATTCAAACCTTCTTGAAATTCCCTTCTTGTGATGATGCTGTTGTTATCCTTGCTGAATCCAGGGGCGCTATACACTAGAAAAGCTGTCCCCTCGTCCTTGTTAACACCCACTAGGATCTCTGTTTTTTTCACTTGTCCGAGTTGGAGAAGTGTGTGCGGTATGTCAGTAAGAAAATCCCCATCCACTGTTGGACCAAAATTTACTGATAAGAGTGAATCAGAGGGGAGAACGAATATTTCATTCAGAAGAATTTCCTGAGGATCTTTATTTTGAAGACATATGATCACCTCAGTCTCATTGTCTCTAGAGCATCCAGTAAACTTAGCTAAGGTCAGGGACTTGTTTCTGGCTTCCTCTGGAGACATGACTGCCCAAGGGGCATTAGAGGATCCACTTTGTAGAATGGCTCTGGTGAACAAAGGGTGGCTTTGAGGACAAAGCAAATGGAGGCTAACTGACGCTGCTCCTGCACTTTCTCCAAAAATAGTTACACTTTTAGAATTTCCACCAAAGGCAGCTATGTTTCTTTGGACCCACTGGAGTGCTAACTGTTGGTCAAATAAACCCATGTTTCCTGGAGCCTCAGCATTGCCTGGTAAAGCTAGGAATCCTAGAGCACCCACCCTATAATTCATGGAAACTACGATAACTCTTTCAACCCGAGCCAGAAACTTGCCATCATAAACAGGTAAGGAGGTTGTCCCTGTTTGAAAGCCACCCCCATAGATCCATACCATGACAGTTGCATTTTTTGGTTTAGGTACTGGAGTCCAAACATTCAGATACAAGCAGTCTTCGCTAAGGTCTGTGTTTGGATTCCACATTTCTGATCCGTGGAAGCCTGGAAAAGTCTGATCTGTGTTCTGATAGCAAGAATTTGCATATTTTGTGGCGTTCCAGACTTCAGACCATTTGTTCAAGGGTTGAGGCTTTTTGAAACGAAGTCTTCCAAGAGGAGGCTGGGCATAGGGGATGCCAAGAAAGGCAGTGACCATGCCACCGAGAACAGGCAGGCTCAGCCCTCTGACCTTGCCAGCCTTGGTTGTGATGATGATGTCTTCTTCAGTGTATGACTTCCCAATAAATGCACAGAACAGAAGAAACCCCAAGAGGAATTGCATCTGTATGATGGTTTGCTGGAGCTCCATGTTGATTTCTAAGAGGAAGTGAGCAGAATTTTTTATAAGCCTTGTGCATGCAGTATTATGGCTCAGTGATGATAATTTGCCAAAATACAGTCATTCTTATTCATTCTATACTTAAGAAAACTAATAAATATGTTACCAAACCAAATGTGTAAGTACTAAAAAGAAAATGGAGATGTTTTAGTTTAGAAGAGAATTAACAGGAAGAAGAGTAGAGCTCACTTTGGAAATATGCATTATTGTACAAATTACTGTAAAGAGACAGCTTGTCTGAGGTATATAGGGTATTATCTACCATACAGAGCTACACACAAAATATGGCATTAGCAAGGGGTGGACCTATATCATATGTTGTTTCTACTGAGATTGCAAGAGCAAGCACACATGTTTCTCAACTATAGTGCCTGGATAACTGATTCCAAAGGTCCATCAAGAACCCACTGCCGCCCATTGTTTATTCTCTTTGCTTGGTTCATGGACATTTTTATGCTCCTTCATTATTTTAGTGGATTCTTCCTCTATACAATCTTACTGTATTCCCAAAATCAAATTGAGAGACCTGTTTAACCGCAGGATGCTATGTACCAAAATATAGTAATCGCAATGCTGACAAGAGTCAACACTGATAATCCTGTTCCACTATGAAAGCTTGCATTAGAACACAGGCTACTGAGGTGGGTTGGAGATAAACATCAGACAACTTCTCTGAAATTTGCTTGATCAAAACCAGGAGATTTTCTGCCTGAATTACAGTCCCATGGTGAGAGATCCAGCTGCTTTTATGTGGGAGAAGATACTGGCTTAGAAAGAATTTCACTCCCCACACATCTGTTAATTTCTTAACTGATGAAAGCATTTGCAAGTAGTTAAATGACAGCAGAGTCATGGATACTCGGGCTTGAACGATGGACAAAAATCACTGAAATTAGAGGGCCAATGCTCAGACCCATCTGTGGTAAGTGGAAGAGGCATGTGTAGACTTTGTCAGTTACAAAACATACATTCGCTATCTTAGCAAATACTATTAATTTGTGGAAAAGAGACATTTGAGAGATCACAGTTTTATCAAAAACTTGTAATGCAAGTCTGGGTTTCTTCTAAATAAAAGAATAATACTGTACTAATGTGATAAAAATCAACATTAAACATAACACAAATATTTAAAGGAACCAATGGTCTTATACAATTGCAAGAAAGCATTACAGCAGTCACAAGTACTCATCCGCCTAAATACAGTTAAATACAGTCTTTCCTTTTTTTTCTAGTGTACTAATTGTAAACCCCCGATTACTTAAGGAACTCTGTCTTCTCAGCACTGGCTGGTTTTCTGTTTGATGCAGTTTGTTTCAGAAGGCAGTGAGCAAATAGCATACAAATCTCAGAACTATGTTCTCAGACCGAGAAGAGTGATTTTTAACTTGCTTTTATTTATTAAGATTGTGAGATGATGCACATATTCACTAGCATGAATGTGAAGGTCAGAGGACAACTTTCAGAAGCCTTTTTTTTCCCCCTTCTGCTCTGGGATCCCAATCCTGGGAGACAACTCAAATTGTCAGGTTTGCAAAGCAGGTGGTTTTACCCACTGAGCCATGGTATCAAGCACTACACCTAATAGATTCTACTTTTAATAATTTATATTTTTATTTTATGTGTATGAGCACTATACCTACACATGTTAAAGTGCACTCATGTCATGCAGTGCCCACGAAGGTGTCAGATTCCTTGGAACTAGAGTTACAGACAGTTGTTAGCCACCATCTGGATGCCAGGAATCGAACTCAGATCCTCTGCAAGAGCAGTCAGCCCTCCTAACCACTGAGTCATCTCTCCAATCCCAAGATTCCAATTTTAAATCAGCTTAACTTAACTCTGCTAACAAGAAAGCTAGTGAACACCACATAAACTTCAACCCAGGAAAATGATAAACTAAATATGATGTACAACACATTTTGGAGCTCAGTAAATGATCACATGTAATATAATTTTATCAACATTCATATGTCTATGCAAATACAGTTATATATAGGATGATTGCTATGGCTGTAAGTTAAGTCTCTATAATCAAGTCACAGATATCTTTTTTAACATTCTCTGTTTTGACACAATTGAACATGCCCATTATTGAAACATATGTATGATAGTAAAGTATTACAGTCAATGAGTATAATTTGTTTTGTATGTAATGATAACCAGACTACATGGAGTAATAGAAAAGGCTTAGAAATCTGATCATTACTAAGGCACTTTTATACTCTGAACAGACGGTTTGAGGTACTGGATTGTTCCTGTGGGCCTTTTTATCTGTTGTTCCTGGTAATTGTAAAGCCTTTTATCTTAAATAGATGGGGGGCTTGCTGGCAAGACTGCCTAGAAATTCATGAGCCCAGGTCTATGGGACCATGTCTAACAAAGCACAGAAAAAGATCAAGCCTCCACACAGGCAAGGACCATGGGAGCACATCTGCACACACAAACACCACAACACCAACACATAGTCATGAACATGTGCACACATGCAAACATTTCTTCAGTAATTTGGTTTCTTTTTTGTGTTTGAAGAGGGAAAATTACCTCTATCATATATTTGCTTAAGATCTTACTAATAAGTATGGTATTTTTTATTATGCTTTAAAGCACCTGCCATCACATCTTAAAAGTTACAATATTCCGGGAGTGGAGAGATAGCTCAGCAGTTAAGAGCACTGACTGCTCTTGCAGAGGATCTGGGTTCGAT
>NW_008481600.1:0-4704 GCF_000622305.1 Nannospalax galili
CTCAAAAGATTAAGCCTAAGAATCCACAGAATAGAAGAAGAAGAATATTGCATAGATAATCTATTCAATGATATTATAGTAGAAAATTTCCTAAAGCTAGAGAAAGCAGTAGATGATCAAATGCATGAATTACTTAGAATCTCAAATACACTGAACCAGAGAAGAATCCCCTTCATAATTCAGCATGCCAAATGTCAACAATACAACACATAGAAACAACATTAAAAGATGTGAGAAAAGATGTCAATTCATCCAAAAAAGGCAAACACATCAGAATAACATCTGATCTCTAGTTAACAATCCTAAAATCTAGGAAAGTTAGACCTATATATTCAGTCCCTCAAAGTAAATACCTACCAACCAAGATTACTATATCCATAAAAATTGTCTTTTAAAATTAATAGAGAAATAAGGACATTTCAAGATAAACACAAAGGCAATTCATGACCATCAAGCTGGGCCTGCAGAAGATACATAAAGGAATATCTTACACAGAAGAGGAAGAGAGCCTCAATTGCATGAGCTCAGGAAAGAATAAATTTCATAAAAGGAATAGATAAACAAAGGAAAGCTAGGAGCTCATCATGTCCAACACAGTTAACCTTCAAACCTCTAACACTAGTAGAGAAGAGAGAGAGCAGACAGTAAATCCAACCAAGGAAATTAAAGACCTTAACAATGAAAGCTTTAAGACAATGAAGACAGGCCCATCGTGATGACATATACCTTTAATCTCAGCACCCAGAACACAGAGGCACACATATCTCTGTGAGTTCAAGGCCAGTCTGGACTACATAGCAAATTCTAGGCCAACCAGGGCTACACAGTGAGACCCTGTTTCAAAAAACCAATGATAGTAATAGTAATAATAATAATAAGATGGTGATGGTGATGGTGGTGGTGGTAGTGGTGAAATAGCTAGGAATAAGCCTAACTTAGGAGGTTAAAAAAAAACATTTAAATGAAAACTTTTAAACATTGATGAAATTAAAGAAGACATTAGAACATGGAAATACATCTGTTTCTCATGGTTTGACAGAATTAATATTGGAAAGATGGCTATTGTTTTAGCTATTTTTCTGTTGCTGTGACATAATACACTGACAAAGGAAATTTAGGGAAGGAAGTATTTATTTTGGCTTACGGTTTCAGAGGGTCAAAGTCCATCATAAGGAAAGCATGCCAACAGTCAGGGAAAGCATGTTGGCAGGAAGCTGGCTGATTATAGTTTCATCTACACACTGGAAGCAGGGTAAGAACAGGAAGGGGGTGAGGCTATAAACCCTCAAAGTCAGCCACCTGTGATGCATTACTCCAGCAAGCTTCCTCTTTCTAAAAGTTCTATAACCTTCCCAGACAGTGCCACCAAGCGTTCAAAAGCAAGAGGGTATGGAAGGCATTTCTCCCTCAAACTACCACAGGTATGTTTACTGAAAGTGATCTACAGAGTCAATGCAATCCCCATCAAAATTCCAAATGTGTTCTCCACAGAACTAGAGGAAAAATTACCCCAAAATTTATATGAAAGAGAAAAAGATCTCACATATCCAGTGAAATCCCAGAGAGAAAGAACAATGCTAGAGGCATCATAATACTTGATCTCAAATTATACTAGAGACATAGTAACAAAAATTGAGTGGTACTGGCACAAAACAGCCATGTTAACTAATAGAACAGAATGGAAGACTCCCCAAAATAAACCCACATAGTTAAGATCTCTTAATTCCAACAAAACTTCTGAAAATATAAGTTGGGGAAAAAAGACAGCCTTTTGAACAAATGGTGCTGGAAACTGGATAGCTACTGCAGAAGAATGAAACCAGATCCATGTCTCTGTGCACAAAAAAAGGTTAACATTCATTCAAAGTAGATCAAAGACCTTAACAGAGGATACGATATGCTAAAACTTCTAAGGAAAAACTCTTCAAGATATAGACAGACAAGAACTTTCTGAAAATGATTCTAATAACACAGAAAATAACCTCAAGAATTGACAAGAGGGATTATATGAGATCAAACAGCTTCTGCACAGCAGCAAACAAGTAGCTTTGAGTAAATCTTTGCTAGTTAGACTTCAGAGAGGACTTATATTTGCAAAAATTAAGTACCCCAGAAAATCTTCCAATCAGTAAGTGGGCTAAGGAATTGAACAGGAAGTTATCAAAAGAAGAAATATAAATGGAAAACATTTTTAAAAGAGTTCAATATCCATAATGGGAGGTTAATATTGTATTTCAATTTGACAATATATAGAATCACCTGGGAGTGTGTCCGTGAAAGAGTTCCTACATTGGGTTATTTAGGGTGGGAAGATCTACTCTAAATATGGAAAACACAATTCCATTTATTAAGGCCCCATGAATGAGTAAAAGGGACAAAATGAGCTGAGCACCAGCGTTCACTTCTCTTTGCTTTCTGAATGCAGATGCAATGTGACCAGCCAACACATGCTCCTAACACTATGATTTCCCTGCTATGATGGACTGTGCCCTTCAACTGTAATCTAAAGTAAGGCCTTCTCTCCTCAATGTTCTTTTGTTAGGTATTTGTTAGGTATTTTGTTAGGCAATGAAGAAAGTAACTAATACATAAAACTGGTACCAAGAAGTACGGCTCTTGCTGTGACAAATCTGACTATAACATTATTAGGCCTCTGGAATGGGTTTGCAGGAAGAATACGGAGAGTTTGTAGATACAGAATAAAGAAACCCTAGTGTTGTAAGCAGAGAAAAGTGAATTGTGGCAGGTTGGCAGGTTAAGTCATGAGGTTTCCGAGGGAAACAATGACTGTTAGGAACTAGACCAGAGGGCCCTTATAATATGTTCTATCAAAGAATCTGGCTTCATTCTGCCTGTATCCTGAAGTTGATTAGAAATACATTAAAATATAACAGACTAATTTGTTTGGCAGAGGAAATATCAAAACAGGATTGTATTCAAACTGTGGCATCAGTACTACTCAATGCTCTTATTCAGATCTACAGAGAAAGAGCAGAAAGATACCATAAATGTAAGAAACTTTGGCAAGGGAAGAGTATGAGCGAGATTAGAGTTGCCAATATGGAAAGTACAGAAAAAGAACATATATAACTGCTAAAGAGATTAAGACCATTAAAGAGAAACCTTGGATTCTGCACTGAGCAATAGGAAAGGTGCCATGGGGACAAGACCCAAACCATGGAAGGCTCAAATTGTGAAAGGGAATATTCATTTGAAAGCACAGAGCCTGAGCTGAGAATACAGTTGAAGGGGTTCTCTGTTGAAAAGCAACTGCCTAAGGAAATAATTCCCCAGGGTCAGCATACAGAAGCCACTGTGAAAGCAGTCTAAGAGAACCAGTTTTCGTCTTGCGCTTTCATCAGAATTTGGCAGCATTATTCATGTGATACGACTGTTTCATGTAATACAGCTGTTTCATATGTAAGAAAGATGCAAAAGTAAGGCTGTCATGGATACTTATGCCAAGGTTCCTAAAAGCTGCTAAGACCAGGCAATATGTGACAGGGTCAAAGTTCCTGCCAGGAGGCCCTGAGAGGCCATTGCATGGAGTTGGGAAGGTAAAACCTAAGTTTGTAGAGACTCCAGGATGTTGGAGATGCCAGGGCGATGTGATGTCTGCTGAGGAAACTGCAGGCATGGAGTGTAGCTAGCCTAAGAGGGAAGCTATATGTACTACAGGTAGAAGACCTGGAGGAGTGGGGTTACTCAAGCCTTTTGGAGCCCGGATGATTTTATTGTGAGTACCAGATGCTGAACATGTGGCCATAAGATTTAATGTTTTCACTGCTAGGTTCAGCCTTGCTTTGGTGTGATAATTCTTTATTATGACACCATTCCTCTCCTTTAGAATAGGAATGCTTATCTTGTACTATTTTATATTGGAACTATTAGAAAGATGTAAGTTGTTTTTTAATGTTAGAAGGGCTCACAATTAAGAGATTGCTTGAGTCTCAGGAGAAACTCTGTACTTAAACTTTTTAACAGTTTTGAAATTGTTAAAGGCTATGGGAATTTATAAAGTTTAAATGAATTTTTGCATTACAAAATAGCTATAATTTCATAAAGACAAAGGATGGAAGGTTAAAGTTTGGCTCTCAGTTTGATAAGGAGTAGACCTGAGATAGTTAATATTGATTGCCAACTTGACAGGGTCTAGACTTGCAAAGGTGGCAAACTTCTGGGTATGTCTGTGAGGACATTTCTAGATTGGATTAACTGAGGTGAGAAGACCCATCCTAAATGTGGGCAACACCAGCCCATGGGCTAAGATCCTGAACTGAATAAAAAGGAGAAAGTGAGCTGAACACCAGCATTCATCTCTCTCTTCTTCCTAACTGTGGATAAAATATAATCAGCCATCTACAGCTCCTGCTACCATGACTCCCATGGCTTGCTCTTCTTCCTAACTGTGAATGAAATATGGTAGGCCACTTTAAGCTCCTGCTGCCATAACTTCCTTTTCATGATAGATCATGCCCTTGAACTGTGAGCTATTCCTTCCTTAAGTTTCTTTTATCATTTTGTCACTACAATGAGGTAAATAAAAATACAAATTAAAACTACTTTGAGTTTCCATTTCATCTCAGTCAGAATGATTAACATCAAGAAAACAAACTAGGGGCTGGAGAGATGGCTCAGAAGTTAAGAGCACTGGCTACTCTTGCAGAAAACCCAGGTTCAGTTCCCAGAACCCACATGGTGGCT
>NW_008481601.1:0-4697 GCF_000622305.1 Nannospalax galili
ATGCTGTTTCCTGAGTCTCCAGTGGCTGCATGGCCGGCACACAGGACTGCCCAGCCTGGAATGCCTGACTCAGGTGGCTCTTGTCCAGCACCTCATGTGCTACTGATAAAATGTGTTTTAGTGGCAAAGACATCCCATCCCCTCACCCGATCTGCACAGTTGCAGGGGCAAATCATCACCACTGCAGAGGCCACTTGCTGTTCCCCAGAGCAGAGCTCCCTGACGTTCTACTCAGGAGGAAGTGGAGGTCCTGCTCCCCTGGACCATAAAATACAGAACAAGGGAGGTCACATGTGGTCATTTCCCACTGCCTAATGCTAAAGCTCCCTGTGTAGACATCCATGAAGGCTACAGATAACCCCCACACTCACATCTCACTCGGTGTCAGAGGTGGTGGGCGACAGGCTGGGCGGGAAGTGTTAGCTCATACCCAAATAAGCTGCTTTAAACTCTGCAAAGCACCTCTCTAAAACCCTCTCAGTTGACTAGAGTCATCGTTAAACATGACGTTGCGTGGCAGCCACTTTTCAAGTGTGTCCAGAGATGAGCAGAGGTCAGGGAGGAGCCCAGGATCTCAGGAAGTCAGTGTGAGCTGGACGCCTGCTCCTGGGAGAGGGCATGCCTGGGACTCTGGCTGCGGGACAGAATTACAGGCATGAGCCTGTCTCTCTCCAGAGGAGGTAATGCGGAGACAGAGTGATACCTCTTCTGAGAGTGGAGGGTGAGCAGCTGTCCTTCCTCACCCCAGACAGGACGCCGAGGCCTCCAGGACTCTGCCAGCAGGCATGGGAACACAGGCTGGGCGCTCATTCCTTTCTCCACTTGGCAGGGGATGGCTGAGTGTGGAAAAAGCATTTAGACGTCTACTTGGAATTTTGCTAATGACAGGGCAATGGAAAAGCCATAAGAAACTTAAAAGCTCCTCTGCCCCTCCCTATGTGCTCAGAAGGAGAAATACTGGCAATTTTTTTTAATCCTTTCAAACTAGTGCCAGGCAGTATTTCCCCAGTGGTTTCATTTGTGTGTGTATTAATTGGAAATATTTAAATAATTGTGATCATTTATTAGCCAAGTGAATAATATAGATCAAAGCACTCAATCACAGATGATACATCTGCCTAACTGGTGGCTGTTTTATTTATGTATTCTTCAAGGAGAGGTTGGGTGGGCTGTGTGTAGGAAGTCATCTTCATTATTTGGATTTATGAAAGAGAGTGGTTTTGGAGCGAGGCATGTCAGGGTGCCCTCGGTTGCTGTCATTGGGAGTATAGGCAGGTTGCAGAACTTTTATTCTGAGGTTCAGTAGGTCTGAGAATGTGCAGTAACTGCCTACAGGCAGGCGGGGCCCAGAGTGTGCAGACTGTGGGCTCAGCACAACTGTGCTCAGCAAATCTGTGGAGCTGGGTCCTATCATGATTCCATTGACAGAGACACAACAGCGTGATCTCCCCCAGATCCCACAGCCAGTGAGAGGCAGGACTGAGATTTGAACCCAGGAAGTGCAGACCTAGGGTTGAACTCTGCATCTTCAGGAATGCATGCAAACTAGGGGTTCTCCAGAGTTACCCAGACTATCCCCTACAACCAGTCAGAAGGGACCTAGTGGGAGGGACACGGATGTCCAGGAGAAAACGAGAGGACACAAATGAAGAGAATGTGAGGAGCAAGCCAGGTCTGAGTCCGAGGCACCAGGGGAGGAGGAGATGACCCTGCGAGTCAGGGTCGAGGTGTAAGTCATCACAGTGTCCCCTCGGGGCCAGCTGTGCTGTGAAGAGGGTGAACCTGCTCCCCCAGGCCAGAACGGATGGCTGGGCTGAAGTGTGTCCTAACTGCAGCTATTTCTAGAGTTGTTCCTGATATGTTAGCGATGTGGTCTGGAAACTTTCAGAAGAAGCAAATACCTAGCCTAACTTGATGACTTCTGAGTTTTCTTTGGCAGATTGTACTTTGTAGTTAATTCAAACGCCCCATCATTCATTTCCAACTCGAAACGGCACCACATCTAGAGATGGTGTTGAACCTGGGCTCCAGAGTTCTCCACACAGATCTATTTCCACAGAAACAGACTCTTCACCGTAGAAACCGCATGAGATCACTTGGGATGGGACCAGAACTCTTCTGTATTATTTGTTTCAGAATAAAGTAACTTTCAGGTATTTCTATCAGTTGTTAGAAAAATAAGACTTTTCTTTTCTGAAAATTAAAAAAAATTATTAATTTTGTGAGTGCATTTGCAGAGTCTGAGGACTACTTTAGGGAGTCAATACTCTCCTTCCATGATGAGTTTTGGGACTTGAACTCAGATCATCAGGCTTGCCAGCCCAGTGTTGCGTCTGTGTACAGGATATGCTACATAAATTCTTGCCATACCCATGTACCTTCCCAAAACAAGTTAAGCATCTTCTTGCAGATGGAGCGCACCCACCCATTATCAGGGAAGGTGAGACCCAGGGTTTGGAGGCTGAAAACTGTGGTAAATGTTTGACAGAAGAAAAATCTATACATTGAACATCAGAATTTGTTTCACAGGATTGAAACTTGTTCTTGGTGTCCTTGCTCAGAGAAGCTGCAGGCTGGTCACGTGGGTCTTGTGAACAAAACCAAATCTTGGGCAAGAGCAGTATTGCGGCGCCTTCTCTCCAGTCCCTTAACTTTTAAAAATGAAACTGACTCAGAAACTATTTTTAATAATATTTTTATTATGCAATTAATAAGCCTCACTTAATAAAACACTGGAAGAAAGGAAGATGGGAATGCGACGATGAAGCCAGTCCACATGCCGTGATTTATGGTTAACTTGAGAAGCCGTTTCTGTTGCCTTTTTCTATTTTATTCTGTTTTTAAATGAAAGCACGGTAATTGCTTTGCTTTGTCTCCTCCTAGGATTATACTGAATATCAATATTTCTGCTCTCTATGGTTTTACACAAAATTACAACTGTTTAATTCTTAATGGCATCAATGTTATGTGAAATGAATTTTTAAAATTAATTTATTTTTAAATTTATGTGAATGTGTGTGTGTGTATGTGTGTGCGTGTGTGCGTGCAGTGTTTATAGATTGTCTGGAATTGGAGTCACAAGCAGTTGTGAGCCACCCAGTGTGGGTGCTGGGAACTTAACCTGGGTCCTCTGCAAAAGCACCAAGTGCTCCTAACTGCTGAGCCATCTCTGTAGCCCTGTCTGTGATGGTTTTGATGCAGCTTGGTTCTCAGGCTGGCAATGTTGGGAGGTGGTGGGACCCTTAAGAGGTGGGGCTTACTGGGAGGCGTGTAGGTCACTGGGGATGCTGCTCTCAGAAGAGATTAATGGAGTTCTTCAGGGTCCCTGGCTAGTTCTCTGTAGAGGAAGTTGTCACAGAAGAAGCCCAGCTTCCTGTCTGTGTGCTTGCTACATTTCTGCACACTCCCACCATGGTGCCATCTCTCCTGAGGCCTTCATCAGAGCCACTCTGACTCAGGTACTGTGTCCAGAAGCCCCAGAACTATGAGATAAATGCAGCTGTTTTCAATAATGCATAAAGCCTCAAACATTTCATTACAGTAGCAGAAAATGGCTTAATGTTTATACTAAAATGCTTATAAATTTTATGCTCTTTGTCACATAATACTGGTACAAACCTATGTTTCCAGGTCGTTAAATAGGATATAGCCCATCGCTTGATCACAGACATCAGTATTTTCTGTATATCTCTACAGAGATGGATGTGGGAATGTACTTTGATTAGTACTCTGTACTAACGTTAGATAGAAATATTGTCTCAAGCCCAGAGACACTGTCCTGCTGTGCAGCTCATATCGTGGCGTTTAGAAAGTCAGCACTTGACTCCTCAGAGGTTTACTTATTTATTTTTAATTTTAAAGTTACATTTACTTGTTGTGTGTATGCACATGTGTGCACACATGCCTGCATATGTACAATGGCACATGTGTGGAACTATACACGTGGAGAAGACAACTTGGGAGTCTGGTTTCCTTGTTTATAATCATGTCAGCGTCTTCCAGTTTTTCAATTTACTGTGAAATGATGAAGAGCTTCATCTACGTGGCTCTTTTTAGGATAATTTTATTACTGTCTTTTAGGACAATTTTCTAGAAGCCTTTTGGCTGGGCTGGAGCAGGTAAGAATAGACTGATGTCTGAGGAGCTTGCACCAAGCTGGCCTTTTCCTGGTGGGTGGCAGTTTGTGTGCTTCTGTGTCTTTGCAGTGAGGAAGTTCATTTACTCCCATTTTATTTCTTCACCTAGTGTTGTGGGAATGATGCGAATCCCTCTAAAGGGAGACCTATGCAAATTATGACATAAATAGCAGGATGGGAAAACTAAGAAACCAACTAACCAACCAACCAACTAACCAGCCATCCAGCCTTCCAAACAACAAACCAGCCAGCCAGTCAGCCTACCAACCAGCCAACATGGCCAGTTCCAGCCAAGCTGGGGCTACAGGGAGACCCTGTTCAAAAAGAACATGTTTACATGCTTTACATTATTTTTTCTCCTCTTCTTTTTCTGCTGCATCTCCTTCCCCTGATTCCCTCTCCCTTTACCCTCGCTCTAAGAAGAAGCAGAATGAGAAGCGTGATTATCTGGAAAACTCTCAGATATCAGAGCTAAGATGCCTTCAGGGTCTCGTTTGGCCATGGAAGCCTGGGCCAAGTCTCTTTCACCAAAATCCCTGCTAATATGATTTTTTTTTTTTT